>NC_092741.1:8211126-8241126 GCF_047496795.1 Chiloscyllium punctatum
TACCCCTTGGTGTGTGGGTGATGTTCCTGGCGTGTTGACCCCGTGTTGACCCCGTGTTGACCCCGTGTTGACCCCGTGTTGGGTAACATGATCAGTCAGACTCTGGGGCTACACACGTGTCTCTCCCATTTGGCCACACGCAGTTAGAACACGGACAGCTCAGAGACTGGGCTACAGGACGTGTCTGACACCCCCCCCCCCCCCCACCCCCCACACCCCCCCCCCCCCACCCCACACACCCCACCCCCCCCCCCACCCCACACACCCCACCCCCCCCCCCCCCCCACACACCCCACCCCCCCCCCCACCCCACACACCCCACCCCCCCCCCCCACCCCACACACCCCACCCCCCCCCCCACCCCACACACCCCACCCCCCCCCCCCCCACCCCACACACCCCACCCCCCCCCCCCCACCCCACACACCCCACCCCCCCCCCCCACCCCACACACCCCACCCCCCCCCCCACCCCACACACCCCACCCCCCCCCCCACCCCACACACCCCACCCCCCCCCCCCCACCCCACACACCCCACCCCCCCCCCCCCACCCCACACACCCCACCCCCCCCCCCCACCCCCCACACCCCACCCCCCCCCACCCCACACACCCCACCCCCCCACACCCCACCCCACACACCCCACCCCACACCACACCCCACCCCCCAACCCCCCCCAACCCCCACACCGCGCCCCACACACCCCCCCAACCCCCCCCAACCCCCACACCGCGCCCCCACACACCCCCCCAACCCCCACACCGCGCCCCCACACCCCACCCCACACACCCCACCCCCCCACAACCCCCCACCACACCGCGCCCCCACACACCCCCCCAACCCCCACACCGCGCCCCCACACACCCCCCCAACCCCCACACCCCACCCCCCCACAACCCCCCACACACCCCACCCCACACACCCCCTACACCCCCACACACCCCCCAACCCCCACACCGCGCCCCCACACACCCCCCAACCCCCACACCGCGCCCCCACACACCCCCCCAACCCCCACACCGCGCCCCCACACACCCCCCCAACCCCCACACCGCGCCCCCACACACCCCCCAACCCCCACACCCGCGCCCCACACACCCCCCCAACCCCCACACCGCGCCCCCACACACCCCCCAACCCCCACACCGCGCCCCCACACACCCCCCCAACCCCCACACCGCGCCCCCACACACCCCCCCAACCCCCACACCGCGCCCCCACACACCCCCCCAACCCCCACACCGCGCCCCCACACACCCCCCAACCCCCACACCGCGCCCCCACACACCCCCCCAACCCCCACACCGCGCCCCCACACACCCCCCCCAACCCCCACACCGCGCCCCCACACACCCCCCAACCCCCACACCGCGCCCCCACACACCCCCCCAACCCCCACACCGCGCCCCCACACCCCCACCCCCCCACAACCCCCCACCACACCGCGCCCCCACACACCCCCCAACCCCCACACCGCGCCCCCACACCCCACCCCACACACCCCCCAACCCCCACACACCCCCCCAACCCCCACACCGCGCCCCCACACCCCACCCCACACACCCCCAACCCCCACACACCCCCCCAACCCCCACACCGCGCCCCCACACCCCACCCCACACACCCCCCAACCCCCACACACCCCCCAACCCCCACACACCCCCCCAACCCCCACACCGCGCCCCCACACCCCACCCCACACACCCCACCCCATACACCCCCTACACCCCCACACACCCCCCAACCCCCACACCGCACCCCCACACCCCACCCCCCCACAACCCCCCACCACACCGCGCCCCCACACCCCCCCCAACCCCCACACCGCGCCCCCACACCCCACCCCACACACCCCCCAACCCCCACACACCCCCCAACCCCCACACACCCCCCCAACCCCCACACCGCGCCCCCACACCCCACCCCACACACCCCACCCCATACACCCCCTACACCCCCACACACCCCCCAACCCCCACACCGCGCCCCCACACCCCACCCCACACACCCCCCAACCCCCACACACCCCCCCAACCCCCACACCGTGCCCCCACACCCCACCCCACACATCACACCCCACACACCCCACCCCACACACCCCCCACACCCCCGCACACCCCCCAACCCCCATACCGCGCCCCCACACCCCCCCAACCCCCACACCGTGCTCCCACACCCCACCCCACACCCCCCACCCCACCTCACCCCCCCCACAACCCCCCCCACAACCCCCCCACAACCCCCCCCACAACACCCCCACAATGACCTGTGTCATCTCTGCTGCCCTTCTTGAACAAGAGCACAACATTTGCAATCCTCCAGTCCTCTGGTATCAAACCTGTGGACAATGATGACTCAAATATCAAAGCCAAAGGCTCTGCTATCTCCTCCCTAGCTTCCCAGAGAATCCTCGGATAAATCCCGGCCTTGTCTACTTTCACTCCTTCTAGAATTGATAACACCTGTTCATAACTAACCTCAATCCTTTCTAGTCTAATATCTCGTAACTCATTCTTCTCCTCTATAATATTCTCCTTTTCCTGAGTGAAAACCGAT
Organism: Chiloscyllium punctatum; assembly: GCF_047496795.1. Classification (NCBI taxonomy): domain Eukaryota; kingdom Metazoa; phylum Chordata; class Chondrichthyes; order Orectolobiformes; family Hemiscylliidae; genus Chiloscyllium; species Chiloscyllium punctatum. The sequence goes on from NC_092741.1 coordinate 8,213,684, forward strand.
GAGAAATATTCATTTAGCACCTCTCCGCTCTCCACAGGGTCCACACTCAACTTCCCACTTCTGTCTTTGACTGGCCCTATTCCTACCCTAATCATCCTTTTATTCCTCACATACCTATAGAAAGCTCTAGGGTTCTCCTTTATTATATTTGCTGAAGACTGCCCGTGTCCTCTCTTTGCTCTTCTTAACTCTCTCTTTAAATCCTTCCTAGCTGATCTGTAACACTCCATCGCCTCATCTGAACCATTTTCCCTCATCAACATATAAGCCTCCTTCTTCTTCATAACAAGAGATGCAATTTCTGTTGTGAACCACAGTTGCCTTACATTATCACTTCCTCCCTGCCTGACAGGGACATACCTATCAAGGACACACAATATCTGTTCCTTAAACCAGCTCCACATTCCCATTGTCCCCATCCCCTGCATTTTGCTACCCCATTCGATGCATTCTAATTCTTGCCTAATCGTATTGTAATTGCCCTTGCCCCATCTTTAACTCTTGACCTGTGGCATGTACCTATCCCTTTCCATCACTAAACTAAACGTAATTGAATTATGGTCACTCTCTCCAAAGTGCTCTCCTACAACTAAATCAAACGCCTGGCCTGGTTCATTACCAAGCACCAGATCCAGTGTGCCCTCCCCTCTTGTCGGCCCTTTGACATACTGGGTCAGGAAACCCTCCTGGACACATTGGACACAAACTGAACCATCCGACGCACTGGAGCTATAACATTTCCAGTCAGTGTTGGGGAAGTTAAAGCCCCCCATAATGACCACCCTGTTCCTTTCACTCCTACCCAGAATAATGTTACTAATCCTCTCCTCCACCTCCCTGGAACTCTGCGGAGACCTATAAAAAACTCCCAGCAGTGTGACCTCTCCTCTCCTGTTTCTAACCTCAGCCCATACCACCTCAGTAGATGAGTCCTCATCAAACGTTCTTTCAGCCACCATTATACTATCCTTGACTAACAAGGCCACACCTCCCCCTCTTTTCCCACCTTGCCTGTTTTTCATGAAACATTTATTCCTCACCCTGCTCTATCCATGTCTCCGAAATGGCCACAATATTGAAGTCCCAGGTACCTATCCATGCTGCAAGCTGCCGACCTTATTTCGGATACTTCTGGCGTTGAAGTAGATGCACTTCAAACCATGTCGCTGTCTGTCAGCATATTCCTGTGACCCTGAAATCCTGGCCCTCTCCTTCCTCCTCTCCTCCTCCTGTGCACTGCAGCTACCCCTCCAGTTCCCATTCCCCTGCTGAGCTACAATGTATTCAGGAACAACAGTACCCGATAAGCACAATCTGTCAATTCTTAAACAACTCAGAGACTCTCGCCACACTCTCCCATACATCAAAGACATTGCTGAGATGGTGACCAGTCTACTCCAGCCCCTTGGCATCATGGGAGCTCACAAACCTCCCACCAGACTGAAACATCTCCTGATGAGCCTCAAGGATCTGTACCAACAACCAGCAAAACCAATGTCATTTACAAAATCCCCTTCAGGGACTCTGACAAACATTACATCGGACAGACAGACAGACAGGAAACTCGCCGCCAGGATCCCCAAACACCAACTGACCATCAAAAGACATGACCAGCTCTCGCGAGTATCCTCCCACCCACATGGAGAGGGACACCACTTCGACACAATCCACCCTGGGGCAGGCTAAGCCCAGACACACACGGGAATTCCGAGAGGCATTCAAACCGGAACACCATCAACAAACACATCGATTTGGACCCCGTTTACCAACCTGTGAGAAACAGAGCTGGGAACGATATCACCCACCACAACAGACCAAGACCCAGATATAGAAAGTGGGTCACTACCACCAGCACTTCCCCAGAGGCTCACTGATGATGTTCCCCAGAGTGGTGACGAAACGTCTGGGAACAAACCCACCAGCTCAGTGAGCAAACTTCCAACCTGATCCACAACCTGAGCTCGAAACCTTCTCCGAAATCACAGATGACAGAAGGATCCCAGAAGTTGACCTGTCAGCTTCAAGTCAGGAAGTGGGACCAGTGACGTTTCACACTGGAACATGGGAAAATTCACACTCTGAATTTAAACGATGAGCTAATAATCAGCTGTTAATTCATGTCAATGGCACGTTTCTTATTACTGTGTGCAGTTCTGGTCGCCTCACTTTAGGAAAGATGTGGAAGCTTTGGAGAGGGTGCAGAGAAGATTTACCAGGATGTTGCCTGGAATGGAGAGTAGGTCGTACGAGGATAGGTTGAGAGTTCTCGGCCTTTTCTCGTTGGAACGGCGAAGGATGAGGGGTGACTTGATAGAGGTTTATAAGATGATCAGAGGAATAGATAGAGTAGACAGTCAGAGACTTTTTCCCCGGGTACAACAGAGTGTTACAAGGGGACATAAATTTAAGGTGAAGGGTGGAAGGTATAGGGGAGATGTCAGGGGTGGGTTCTTTACCCAGAGAGTGGTGGGGGCAAGGAATGTGCTGCCCGTGGGAGTGGTAGAGTCAGAATCATTGGCGACCTTTAAGCGGCATTTGGATAGGTACATGGATGGGTGCTTAATCTAGGATAGAAGTTCGGCACAACATCGTGGGCCGAAGGGCCTGTTCTGTGCTGTATTGTTCTATGTTCTATCTATGTTCTAGATTACAGTGTGGAAACAGGCCCTTCGGCCCAACAAGTCCACACAGACCCACCGAAGGGTAACCCACCCATACCCCTACATTTACCCCCTTACCTAACACTATGGGCAATTGAGCATGGCCAATTCACCTGACCCTGCACATCTTTGGAGTGTGGGAGGAAACCGGAGCACCCGGAGGAAACCCACGCAGACACGGGGAGAATGTGCAAACTCCACACAGTCAGTCGCCTGAGGTGGGAGTTGAACCCGGGTCCCTGGCGCTGTGAGGCAGCAGTGCTAACCACCGTGCCACCGTGCCATCCGTAATAAGGCTGAGAATTGGCTGGACTGTTCAAACCTATCTTCCTGTTCAAACGGTAAAGGGAACATCTTTGTGGTTGATGTTAAGAATTTGATGTTTCCATTCTCGTTGTATTTTCTCATATTTCTCCCCATTTCCCTCACAGCTGCAGAAGTGGGAAAAGTCTATTGATTTGTTTCGGCTTCTTTGCTGTAACCCTCCAAACCCATTATGGATTCTCCAGCCTCCACTTGTCACTCACACACACATTTTTGTGAATCTGTTGCCATCCTGATATGGCATTGAGATCGAGAATAAAACACTGAGGGAAAGATTCAGCCATGATTATATTAAACGAGGAAGCTGGGTGAAATGGCTGAACCATGGTCCTAATTTCTATATTTTTATACAAAAGCTTTTCACTCCAGTTTCATGTATTTCTTGCTCATTTATTTTTCTTTTCTACTATTTCTTTCTTCACATTTTTATTTGTCTCCATCTGCAGAATTGTGGAGTCCTGCCAATTCTCAGCCTTGTTATGTTGTTTGGAAACGTTATCAGCCTCTCCTTTGATCGAATACAGCTTTCGATGCAGTTGGAGGTTATTCTTTGGGTTCCTTTAACACATCAGGTAGACCTTTGAGTATAGGGAGTTGGGAAGTCACATTGCGGTTGTACAGGACATTGCTGTTGGGGTATCAGTTATGGTCACCCAGGAATTGGAAGGATATTATTAGAGAATAATGAGGGAGAAGGAAGACCACTCAAGGATAAAGGAGGGTACTTGTGCTTGGAGGCAGAGGATTTGGGTGAGATCCTAAATGAGTACTTTGTCTCAGTTTTCATAATATATTCCTAATATCCTCAGGCATTCTGAGGTTATGAAAGATGTGGTGTTGGGCCTCTTGAAGAGCGTTAAGGTGGATAAATCCCCAGGGCCCAATGGTATCTACTCCAGGTTACAGAGAGAGACAAGAGGGGAGATTGCTGGGGCCTTGACTAAGATCTGTGTCTCCTCGCTACGCACTGGAGGGATACCAGAGGACTAGTGAGTAACTAATGTTGTTCCTCTGTTCAAGAAGGGAAGTAGGGATAATCCAGGAAACTATAGACCCGGGAGTCTCACATCGGTGGTTGGGAAGCTATTGGAGAGAATTCTTAGGGATAGGATTTACGTGTATTTGGACAAGCATGACCTAGTTCGGGCCAGTCAGCATGGCTCTGTGTGGGGTAGGTCACGGATTACTAACGTGATTGAATCTTTCGAGGAGGTGATGAAGGTGATCGATGAAGATAGAGCAGTGGATGTTGCCCACGTGGATTTCAGTAAGGATTTCGACAAGGTCCCTCATGGTCGGCTCATCCAGAAGATTAAGATTCACAGGATCCACAATGACCTGACTGTTTGGATTCAGAATTGGCTTACCCTGGGAAGGCAGAGGGTAGTGGGGGAAGGGTGTTTTCAGGCTGGGGGGGGGTTCCGCAGGGATCAGTACTGGACCCTCTGCTGTTTGTGAGTTGTATAAATGACCTGGATGGAAATGTAGACGGGTGGGTTAGTAAGTTTGTAGGTGATACAAAGATCAGGGGCAGTTGGAGATAGTGTCGAAGGATACAGTGGGACAGGGATCAGTCGCAGATATGGGCAGAGAATTGGCAGATGGAGTTTAATCTGGGGATGTGTGAGGTGGTGCACTTTGGGAGATCAAATGTTTAGGAAAAGTATCCAGTTAATGGCAGGACCCTGAACAGCTTTCCCTGATGAAGGATTTATGCCCAAAACATCAACTCTCCTGCTCCTCGGAAGCTGCCTGATCTGCTGTGCTTTTCCAGCACCACACTCTCGACTCTGATCTCCAACATGTGCACTCCTCACTGTCCCCTCAGACCCTGAACAGCTTTGATGTACAGAGGGACCTTGGGGGTCCAGTCCCTAACTCCCTGAAAGTGACCACACAGGTAGACAGGGTGGGAAAGAAGGTGGATGACACACTTGCCTTTATTGGTCAGGGAACTGAGGACAAGACTCTGGGTGTCATCTTGCAGCTTTATAAGGCTTTGGATCGGCCCACACCCAGGGCACGATGTTCAATTCTGGTCCCCACATTCCAGGAAGGATATGGAGGCTTTGGAGAGGGTGTCGAAGGGGTTTCCCAGGATGCTGCCTGGATTAGAGGGTATGGGCTATAAGGAGAGGCTGGAAAAACTCAGGCTGTTTTCTCTGGAGCAGTGGAGGCTGAGGGGAGACTTGACAGAAGTCTGTAACATTATGAGATGCACAGATAGGGTTAAAGGTCAAAATCTTCTTCCCAGAGTTGAAATCTCTAAAACTAGGGGGGGCACGTATTTAAGGTGGGAGGGGGCAAGTTCAAAGGGGATGTGAGGGGGAAGGTTTTTACACAGAGAGGGGTAGGAGACTGGAACACACTGTCAGGGGGTGGTGGTGGAGGCTGGGACCACAGGGGGGGTTTAAGAGACTTTTAGATCAACCCATAAATGTACGAGGAATGCAGGGAGATGGGCCAAGGGCAGGCAGAAGGGATTAGTGTCATTTGGTGTCGTGTTCAACAATGGGCCCATTCCTGTATCGTATTTGTTCTAGGTTCTAGGTTCTAAGATGGAGAGGATTCAGAAAAGATTTATCAAGATGTTGCTGGGACTGAAGGGTTTGAGCTACAAGGAGAGGTAGGATAGACTGGGGCTGTTTTCCCTGGAGCATCAGAGGCTGAGGGGTGACCTTATAGAGATTTATAAAATCATAAAGGACACAGATAAAGGTGAAAGGCAAAAGGTCTTTTCCCCATGGGAGGGGAGTTCAAAACTCAGACCCATATTTTTAAGGTGAGGGGGCAAGATTTCAAATGGACCTACAGAGGGTGGTTCGTTGTGGGATGAACTGCCTGAGGAAGGACTTGCTCCAAGTACCATTCCAACATTTAAAAGACATTTGAACAGGGACATGGATAGGAAGCATTTGGAGGGACCTGGGCCAAATGCAGGCAAATGGGACTAGTTTAGTTTGGGAAGTTTGGTCAGCATGGACACGTGGGAGTGAAGGGTCTGGTTGTGTGTCCTATGACTCTGTGTTTCCAAGGTGGTTAGTGAGGTGGACTGTGTGAATCCATTAACTCTGCAATGGAACACCTCTCGGATGGTGAGAATCACAATGACATTGTCATGGTGTGTCCAGGGTAAGAGCTGGTTTTCTGGGAACAGGTGAGGGTCAGGCACTGGGGAAACTTGGGACACTCAACACAATCTGAAAGGAAATCTCTCTCACTGTACCATTACCCGATCTCAGCTCCAGTAACCATGGGAACCGACACCAGAAGCATTTACTAAATTATACTTTGTAATGTCTCTGCATATGTGAGGCTGTGAGTGATGTTTTTATGAGGAAAGATATGACAGTTTATGTTTCCTCTCAGAGTCAGGTAGTGATTCTGGGTGACAGACAGGTAGGGGGGAGCACCGTGAGTGAGTGTCTCACCGAGTAAACCACCTCACTCAGGCTGCTCCTGGCCAACCGGCATTCAACAAGAAATTAGGAAAAGACGGGCCAAAAAATATCATTGACAGATAGATTCCAAGAAAATTCTGAGGCGTTTTATGTGTCTACGGATTACCAGGGAAAGATTAGTGATTAAAGTCATGCAAGCAGCCGGTGCAGGTCAATGGCATTCGTGTAGTTTGGGATTGGTTGGTTAGTACAGAAGTGGTGGGCTGAAGGGACTCAACATGGAGTCATCACACATGGTCTGACCCTGCTGTTTCCCATGAGACCCATCACGGGCTCACGGAGCGACACGATTGAAAGTATCGCTCTGTCCCATTTCACCTTCCCAGAGTGGACAGGGAAAGGTGAGGATCGAGAGCAGCATTCAGCTCACTCACTGCCAGAAGGTATTACTGCATCAGACCCAGGACCAGGACCGGGATTGGGAACGGGACTGGGACCGGGATTGGGACTGGGACCAGGATTGGGACTGGGACTGGGACTGGAATTGGGATCAGGACCGGGTTTGGGATCAGGACCAGGATTGAGAGCAGGACCGGGATTGGGACTGGAACCAGGATTGGGACTGGGACTGGGACTGGAATTGGGATCAGGACCGGGATTGGGATCAGGACCGGGATTGAGATCAGGACCGGGATTGGGACTGGAACCAGGATTGGGACTGGGACTGGGATTGGGATTGGGATGGGACCGGGATTGGGACTGGGATAGGAATTGGGACTGAGACTGGGATTGAGATCAGGACCGGGATTGGGACTGGGACCAGGATTGGGACTGGGACTGGGACTGGAATCAGGATCAGGATCAGGACCAGGATTGAGATTGGGATTGGAACTGGAACTGGGACTGGTACTGGGATTGGGATTGGGACTGGGGTTGGGAATTGAGATTTGGATTAATTTTAGGATTGATCTTTGGCCCAACATTGTGGGCCAAAGGGCCTGTTCTGTGCTGTCCACTTCTATGTTCTAACTGGGATTGGGATTGGGATTGGGATGGGGACCAGAATTGCTATTGGGTTGGGCATTAGGACTGGGATTGGGACTGAGATTAGGACTGGGATTGGGACTGGGACCAGGATTGGGAATGGGTTTGGGATTGGGATTGGGTTTGGGTTTGGGACTGGGACCAGGATTAGGACAGGGACTAGGAGTGGGTTATGGATTGGGAGTGAGACTGGAACTGGAACTGGGACCTGGATTGTGAATGGAACCGGGACCAGGACCAGGGTTGGGAATAGGTCTGGGAGCAGGAGCAGGAGTGGGATTAGGATTGGGTCTGGGACTGTGACTGGGATTGGTATTAGGATTAGGACAGGAGTGGCAGCAGGATTGGGAATGGGACTGGTATTAGGATTGGGACTGGTACTCGGATTAGGACTGGGATTAGGATTGGGACTGGGACAAGTATTAGGACTGGGATTGGGATTGGGATTGCAATTGAGACTGAGATTGGGATTGGGGCTGAGTCTGGAACCGGGACCTGGTTTAGGATTGGGACAGGGATTAGGACAGGGGGTGGGATTGGGATTGACACTAGGACTGGGACTGGGATTGGTATTGGAATTGGAATTGTGGTTGGGATAGGATCAGCATCAAGAATGAGATTGGGATTGAGACTGGACTAGGATTAGGATTGGGATTGGAACTGGGACAGGGACTGGAAACGGGATTGGGACTGGGATTGGGAATGGTATTGGGATTGGGTCTTGGATTGGGGTTGGGACTGGGACTGGTATTAGGACCTGGACTGGAACTGGGACTAGGACTGGGACTGAGACCGTGACCAGGATTGGGACAGGGATTGAGATTGGGACCAGTATTGGGACCGGGACCAGGATTCAGACTGAGACTGTGATTGGGATTGGGACTGGCACTGGGATTGACACCGGGTCTAGGTTTGGGTTTGGGATTAGGACCAGGACCGGGACTAGGTCGTGACCAGGATTGGGACTAGGATCAGGATGGGGATTGTGACCGGGACTGAGATTGGGATTGGGACTGGGACCAGGCTTGGGTTTGGGTCAGGGGTAATGATTTTGACCAGGATTAGTTCATGGATTGGAACTGGGACCAGGAATGGGACCGGGATTGTGACTGGGACTGGGATTGGGATTGTGACTGGGATAGGACTGGGACCAGGATTGGGATTGGGAATGGACTGGGGCTGGGATTGGATTGGAGTGGGATTGGGTCTGTGATTAGGATTTTGACCAGGATTGGTACTGGGATTATAACTGGGACTGAGATAGGAATTGTAATTGGGACTGGAATTGGGATTGGGACTGGAATTGGGATTGGAACTGAGAACGGGGTTGGGACTGGGATTGGAACTGGGTCTGGGACCGGATTTGGGATTGGGATTGGGATGAAGTTTGGGACTGAGATTGGGATTGGGATTGAGATTAGGACTGGGACTGGGACTGGGACTGGGATTAGGGTGGATAGTGGAATCGGGATTAGGGCTGGTATTGGGACTGAGATTAGGACTGCATTTGGGACTGGACCAGCATTGGGATTGGGATTAGGAATGGAATTAGGATTGGAATTAGGACTGTGACTAGGACTGGAAACAGGACCTGGATTCGGATTAGGACTGGACCGGCCTTGGGATTGCGATTGGGACCATGACCGGGATTAGAATTTGGATTTGGACTGGGACTGGGGCCAGAACCAGGAATGGGACTGGGATCAGAAATGGGATTGGGTCTGGGATTAGGGTTGGGAATGGGACTGGTATTAGGACTAGGACTGAGATTGGGATTGGGACTGGGATTCAGATTGGGATTGGGATCAGGTCAGGGATTAGATTTTGGACTAGGACTGGGACCGTGACCAGGATTGGGACTGGGATTGAGATTGGGATTATGATTGTGACCAGGACTGAGATTGGGATTGTGACTGGGACTGGGACCGGGATTGGGACTGGGATTGGGTTTGGGAATACGACCGGGACTGGGATTGGGACTGGGACTGGGACCAAAACTGAGATTGGGATTGCATGTGGGATTAGGACTGGGATTGGAATTGGGACCGGGATTTGGTCCGGGATTGGGACTGGGGCCAAGATTGGGACTGGATTTGGAACTAGGACTCAAACCGAGACCAGGATTGGGACTAGGATTGGGATTGGGACCAGAATTGCGACCAGGACTGAGATTGGGACTGGGACTGGGACTGGGAGTTGGGATTGGAATTGTGACTGGTACCGGGACCAGGATTGATTTTGGGGCTGGGATTCGGATTTTGACTGGGATTGGGACATGGATTGGAACTGTGACCAGGATTGGGACTGGGACTGGGACTGGGATTGGGATTGGAATTGGGATTGGGACCAGGACTGGGACAGAGATTGGGATTGGGTCTGGGAATAGGATTTTGACCGGGATTGGAACTGGGATTGAAACTGGGACCGGGATTTAGTCCGAGATTGAGACTGGGACCAGAATTGGGACTGGGATCGAGATTGGGATGTGGGAACAGGATTGGGATTGGGATTGGGATAAGAATTGAGGCTGCAACTGGCCTTAGAACTGGGATTTGGATTGAGATTAGGACTGGGACCGGGACTGGGATTGGGATTGGGACTGGGACCAGGATTGGGATTGGGATTGAGATTGGGACTGGGATTGGAATTGGGATTGGGACCAGGACTGGGACCGAGATTGGGATTGGGTCTGGGAATAGGATTTTGACCGGGATTGGAACTGGGATTGAAACTGGGACCGGGATTTAGTCCGAGATTGAGACTGGGACCAGAATTGGGACTGGGATCGAGATTGGGATGTGGGAACAGGATTGGGATTGGGATTGGGATAAGAATTGAGGCTGCAACTGGCCTTAGAACTGGGATTTGGATTGAGATTAGGACTGGGACCGGGACTGGGATTGGGATTGGGACTGGGACCAGGATTGGGATTGGGATTGAGATTGGGACTGGGATTGGAATTGGGACTGGGACCAGGATTGGGATTGGGACTGGGACTGGGATTAGGATTGAGATTAGGACTGAGACTGGGACTGCAACCATGACCAGGATTAGGACTTGGATTGGGGCTGTAACCAGGATTGGAATTGGAATTGGGATTGGGATTGGGATTGGGACTGAGATAGGACTGCTACTGGGACTGGGATTGGGATTGGGACTGGGATTCTAACCGGGATTAGGAATGGGACTTGAACCTTTATCAGGGCTGCCTAAGATTCTGTCTTGTTGATGGACACAGTGACTGGGAGGGAGCTGGGACTAGGACTGGGACAGGGATTGGGATTGGGATTAGGATTAGGACCAGGACTGGGATTGGGACTGTGACTGGGACCGAGACCGAGATTGGGATTGGGTCTGGGATTCGGATTTTGACTGGGATTGGGACTGGGATTGGAACTGGGACTGGGATTTGGTCCAGGATTGGGACTGGGACTGGAATCGGGGTTTGAATTGGGACTGGGATTGGGTTTGGGACTAAGAATCAGCCCGTGATCAGGATTGGGACTAGGATTGAGATTGGGACCAGAATTTGGGACTGGGACTGGGATTGTTACTGGGACTGTGCTTGGGATTGGGACTGGGTTTGGGATTGTGACCCGGACTGAGATTGGGATTGGGACTGGGACCAGGATTCGGTTTGGGTCTGGGATTAGGATTTTGACTGGGATTGGAACTGGGACCAGGATTTGGTCTGGAATTAGGATTGGGACCAGGATTGGGACTAGGAACGGTATTGGGATTGGGATAAGGACTGGGATTGAGACTGGGATTATGTTTGGGATTGAGAAAAATATTGGGACTGGGACTTGGACTGCAACTGGGATTAGGACTGGGATTTGGATTGAGATTAGGACTGGGACTACAACCACAACAGGATTAGGACTTGGATTGGGGCTGCAACCGGGATTGGGATTGGGATTGGGATTGGGACTGGGATTCGATCCAGGATTGGGAATGGGACTTGAACCTTTATCGGGGCTGCCTGGAATTCTGTCTTGTTGATGGACACAGTGACTGGGAGGGAGATGTCAGTCTCTGTGTGGAAGTGACGATGAAATCACCCAGATTAGAGTCCCACATGGTGCTCCATATCAACTCCTACATCATCGATTGTGCTCCTATTAACTGTTATATGTACCACTAGAGGCAGGGCACAGGAAGATCCCAGGAAAATGCCTAACTTCCCACTCAGTATGGTTTACCTCTCAAAGACACTTTCAAATATCTGTGTCAGATGGAAGGTTAAATTCCTTTGGTTTATAAAAAAATTATTTGTGTGACATGGGGGTATCATTGACAGAGTCATCGTTTATTAACCCGTCCCTAGTTGTCCCCTTGAGAATGTGGGGGTGAGCTGCCTTCCTGACCAACTGCAGTCCCTGTGCTGTGGGTAGACCCACAATGTCCCTGAGGGAGGGAATTCCAGGATTCGGACCCAGTGACAGTGAGGGAACGGGGAGATATTTCCCAGTCAGGATGGGGAGGGGTTTGGAGGGAGACTTGAAGGGGGTGGGGTTCCCGTGGATCTGCTGCCCTTGTCCTTTGAGGTGGAAGTGGTCGTGGGTTTGGAAGGTGCTGCCCGAGGATATTTGGTGGATTTCTGCAGCACATCTTGGAGATAAGGTCAGGTGGACGAAGCCCTTCATCGTGATGAAGAAACTTGTGATTTTAAGGAAACCTGTTGGTCTGTAAAACCTGGTGTTGTGTGACTTCGGCCTCTTTCCACCCGACTGACCCCTCCATATCATCCCTCGTCGCTGGGACACACTGCTGGGCATCGGGGGGGGGGGGGGGGGGGGGTATTTGTGGATGTGGTGCCAGTCAGACAGGGGGGGGGCTGCTTTGTCCTGGAGGGTGACAAGCTTCTTAAATATTGTTGGTGCTACCCCCATCCAGGGCAAGTGGGGAGTAGTCCCTCACCCTCCTGACTTGTGGAATAAATTAAAAGCACCACAGGCACAAATTGAAGTTGGACGTCAGGAGAAAGTGGCTATTACTGACTCAAAGCTGCAGCATTGACAGGACTGGGACCGAAATAAACAGCGTGATAGGTTTACAGGAGGGAGAGGGGAAAGGGCAGGTGAGAACATTACTGATGAGAAAGAAAATTACGTCAATGACGGAGAAGGTGTAACGAGGGGAAGATAGAGAGAGAGAGAGAGAGAGAGAGAGACTGTTTGGATGTTTAGTTGCAGACCAGCGTGTATTGGATCTGTTTGTAAAGACTGCCTGGTAACCGAAGGATCCAGTCAGCACAGTGAGTTGGTGTAAGTGTGAGCTGAGGTATGTCCAGCGTTGTGCTCCTTCTGTCTGACTGGGAGATCCGGGAGCAGTCTAATCTCACGGGGTTGGGTTGGAGCAGCAGTTGGCCACACTGAGGGGTTTACAGGGGGACAGAGAGGGTGATAGAGACTTGTTACAGACACACCACAGGATCGGTCAGGTAGATGGGTGACTGGCTGGTAGTGCAGGAGACCCCTGATAGCTGTTCTCCTCTCTAACAGGGGGACACCGGTTGGGATACTGCTGTGGCAACAGTCTCTCAGCGGGAGAGAACCACAGCAGCCAGGCCTAGTCTACCACATCCAGTTCAGATCCAAGTGAGTGACAGTGGGAGGAGACTCATGGGTTTGGGGTACAGACAGGTGTCTGTGTGGCTGAGTTAAAGGCTCCAGGATGGGTGTTAATTCCATGGTGTCAGGGTCAAGGACATCTCTGAGCAGTTCCATGAAATTGTTCAGGAGATATGTGGATGGATATGTTGGTCCCAACGATGTCACTAGAAACAGGAATGAGGTGCTGCAGAGTGAGTACAGGGAGTTCGAAAAGAGGCAAAATGCTCAGGACCTATGGATACTAATCCCTGGGTTATTCCCAGTGCCACGTGCCGGTGAGACGAGGAATAGAAAGCGAGGGGAGATGAACGTGTGGCTGAGGAATTGGGGCAGAGAGCAGGGTTTCAGGATCTTCGGTCATTGGGACCTCTGAGAACATAGAACAGTACAGCACAGAACAGGCCCTTCGGCCCACGATGTTGTACCGAGGATTAATCCTAATCTAAAATATAATAACCTAACCTACACACCCCTCAACTCACTGCTCTCCTTGTGTATGTCCAGCAGTCGCTTAAATGTCCCAATGACTCTGCTTCCATCACCACCACAAAACCTCGCGGCTCTTAAACTCAATCCCCCTGTTAATGAAAGCCAAAACACCATATGCTTTCTTAACAACCCTATTTACTTGGGTGGCAACTTTGAGGGATCTATGTACTTGCACACCCAGATCCCTCTGTTCCTCCACACTGCCAAGAATCCTGTCTTTAATCCTATATTCAGAATTCGAGTTCGACCTTCCAAAATACATCACTTCACATTTATCCAGGTTGAACTCCATCTGCCATTTCTCAGCCCAGCTCTGCATCCTGTCTATGTCACACTGCAACCTGCAGTAGCCCTCTATACTATCGACGACACCTCCAACCTTTGTGTCATCTGCAAATTTACTAACCCACCCCTCAACCTCCTCATCCAAGTCATTTAGAAAAACTACAAAGAGGCCCCAAGAACAGAGTCCTGCGGAATACCACTCAACACTGACCTCTACGCAGAATACTTTCCATCTACAACCACTCTCTGCCTTCTGTCAGCCAGCCAATTCTGAATCCAGAGCCAAATCTCCCTGTATGCCATACTTCCTGACTTTATGAATGAGCCTACCGTGGGGAACCTTGTCAAATGCCTTGCTGAAGTCCATATACACTACATCCACTGCTCAACCTTCAACGACCTGTCTGGTCACCTCCTCAAAGGACTCGATAAGAGTTGTGAGGCATGACCTGCCCCTCACAAAGCCATGCTGACTGCCTTTAATCACACTATGCTTTGTCAAATAGTCATTAATCCCATCCCTCAGAATTCTTTCCAAAACTTTGCTGACCACAGACGTAAGACTGACTGGTCTGTAATTGCCAGGGATTCCCCTATTCCCCTCCCCCCAATCCTCTGGTATGACTCCCGTGGAGAGTGAGGAGGCAAAGATCTTCGCCAGCAGCTTAGCAACCTCCTTTCTCGCTTCTCGGAGCAACCTCGGATAAATCTGCTCTGGCCCTGGGGACTGATCAATCTTAATGTTTGCCAAAATTTCCAGCACATCAACTTCATCAATCTCGATCTGTCCAAGCCTGTATCCCAGCTCCTCAAAGTTCTCATTCACAACAAGGTCCTTTTCCTTCGTGAAAACTGAAGCAAAAAACTCAATTAAGTCTTCCCCTATCTGCTCAGACTCCATGTGCAAGTTCCCTCCGCTATCCCTGATCGGCCCTACCTTCTCCCTGATCATTCTCTTATTCCTCACATATGACTAAAATACCTTTGTATTCTCCCTAATCCTTCTTGCCAAGCCTTTCTCGTGTCCCCTCCTGGCTCTCCTCAGTCCATTTCTGAGCTCTTTTCTAGCAAGCCTGTAATCCTCTAAACCTGTGCTAGATCCTTCCTTCCTCCACCTTACGTAAGCTGCCTTCTTCCTTTTGATGAGAAGCTCGTCTGTTCTCGTCATCCAAGGTTCCTTAATCTTACCCCTTCTTACCTGTCTCAGAGGAACAAATTTGTGCATCACTCGCAACAACTGCTCCTTAAATAGTCTCCACATGTCTGCTGTGCCCTTTCTGAGGAGCAATTGCTCCAAATCTCTACTTCCCAACTCCTGTCTGATATCGTCATAACTTCCTTTTCCCCAATTAACTATATTTCCAAAGTAACTGTTCCTTTCCCTCTCCAAGGCTGTGCTAAATGTGAGGCAGTTGTGGTCACTCTCCCCAAATTGTTCTCCCAACACAAGATCTGACACCTGTCCTGGCTCGTTGCCGAGCACCAAATCCAAAATGGCCTCTCCCTTTGTCGGTCTGTCTACGTACTGAGTAAGGAAACCCTCCTGAACACACCTGACAAAAACAGCTCCATCCTAACCATCTGCACTAAGGAGATTCCAGTCAATATTGGGAAAGTTGAAGTCACCCATAACAACAACCCTGCTACATCTGCATTTTTCCAAAATCTGTCCACCTATGAGTTCTTCGATCTCCCAACTGCTATTAGGGGGGTCTGTAGAAAACCCCCAATGCGGTGGCTGTTCCCTTGCTGTTCTTAACTTCCACCCATACTGACTCAGTAGACAAACCTTCCTCAACAACCTTCGTTTCTGGAGCTGTGGCGCACTCTCTAATTAGCAATGCTACACCTCCTCCTCTTTTTCCACCCTCCCTGATCTTTTTAAACATTTTAAACCCTGGAAAATCTAGCAACCATTCCTGCCCCTGTGAAACCCACGTCTCCGTTATGGCCACAACATCATTGTCCCAAGTCCTGATCCATCCTCTAAGTTCGTCACTCTTATTTCTGACACTCCTTCCGTTAAAGCAGACACACTTTAATCGTGTTGTTTCACCGCGTGGAAAGCCTTCTTCTGGGTCAGGGGTGACCTGTATAAGAGAGATGGGTTGTACCTGAACTGGAGAGGAACCAATATCCTCCCAGGGAGGTTGGCTTGTGCTACTCAGGAGGGTTGAATCTAGAGGGGCAGGGGGCTAGGAACCAGAGCAGTGGGGCAGCAAGGGTAGGGATTGAGGGGAAGGTAGATGTTAGGACCAGGAAGTCAGACAGGAAGGGCAGGGATTGAGGGGAAGGTAGATGTTAGGACCAGGAAGTCAGACAGGAAGGGCAGGGATTGAGGGGAAGGTAGATGTTAGGACCAGGAAGTCAGACAGGAAGGGCAGGTTGAGACTGAGAAATTAACAGGAGTCTGTTTATTTCAACACCAAGAGTAAGTCAGCTGAGCTTGGGGCCTGGATGAGTAGGTGGGAGAATGATGTTGTGGACATTACAGACACTTGGCTGAGAGAGGGACAGGACTGGCTGCTCAACACTCCAGGGTTTCATTGGTTTGGACGAGATAGAGAGGAAGGTCAAGGAGGTGGAGGAGTTCCAGAACGAATCAGGGAGAATGTTAGACCTGGACTCAGAGAGGACATACTGAAGGCTTCATCCACTGAGCACAAAAATCAAATGGCTGCAATCACTCTGATAGGATGATACCATCGACTCCACCCAACAGCCACCGAGAGATTGAGGAACAAACATAGAGGCAGCTTTGGGAAAGATGCCATAAAAACAGAGCTGGCATTATGGGGGGCTTTAATGTCCCCAATATTGGCTGGGACCCCCTTCGAGCAAGAGGCTTGGATGGGGCAGAGTTTGTTAGGGGCATCCAAGAGGGTTTCTTGAAACAGTGCACAGGTAGTCCAATTACAGGAGGGGGCCATACTGGGCCTTGTATTGGCTAACGGGCATGGTCAGGTGGACTGGCCTTTCTGTGGGAACAATGATCACAAATCCTTAAGTTTTAAGAGAGTGATGAACAAAGACCAGGCAGGACCTTGTGGGAAGGGACGAGATTGGGGGAAGGGAGATTCCATCAGGATTCGGCCGGAGCTAGGGAGTGTTAATTGGGAAGAGCTGGGATCAGGCACGGTCACATTTGGGACATGTGGGAGGTGTTTAAAGACCTGCTGGGGAGAGTTCAGGATCAGCATGTTCTGGTAAGGAGGGAGGGTAAGGATAGCAAGGCAAGGGATCCTTGGAAAATGAGGGGGGTTGGGAATTTAGGCAAAAGGGCAAAAGAAGCATCTGTAAGGTTTAAGGAAGGTAAAATCAGACAGGGTCCATGGGGAATATAAGGAAAGCAGGAAAGTACTCAAGCAGGGAATAGGGAGAGCAAGGAGGGGCGATGAAATGACCTCGGTAAGTCGGGTTAGAGAGAATCCCAACACATTCTACAGAGACATTAAAAACAAGAGGATATCTAGGGAGAAGGAAGGACCCCTCCAGGATAAAGGAGGGTCCTAGTGCTTGGAGGAAGAGGGTGTGAGTGTGATCCTAAACGAGTACTTTGTGTCAGTATTCACCCAGGGGAAGGATATGGAGGGTGGAACATGCTAATATCCTCAGGCATTCTGAGATTATGAAAGATGTGGTGTTGGGCCTCTTGAAGAGCGTTAAGGTGGATAAATCCCCAGGGCCCAATGGTATCTACTCCAGGTTACAGAGAGAGGCAAGAGGGGAGATTTCTGGGGCCTTGACTAAGATCTGTGTCTCCTCGCTACGCACTGGAGGGATACCAGAGGACTAGTGAGTAACTAATGTTGTTCCTCTGTTCAAGAAGGGAAATAGGGATAATCCAGGAAACTATAGACCCGGGAGTCTCACATCGGTGGTTGGGAAGCTATTGGAGAGAATTCTTAGGGATAGGATTTACGTGTATTTGGACAAGCATGACCTAGTTAGGGCCAGTCAGCATGGCTCTGTGTGGGGTAGGTCAGGGATTATTAACGTGATTGAATCTTTCGAGGAGGTGATGAAGGTGATCGATGAAGATACAGCAGTGGGTGTTGCCCACGTGGATTTCAGTAAGGATTTCGACAAGGTCCCTCATGGTCGGCTCATCCAGAAGATTAAGATTCACAGGATCCACAATGACCTGACTGTTTGGATTCAGAATTGGCTTGCCCTGGGAAGGCAGAGGGTAGTGGGGGAAGGGTGTTTTTCAGGCTGGGGGGGTCCTGCAGGGATCAGTACTGGACCCTCTGCTGTTTGTGAGTTGTATAAATGACCTGGATGGAAATGTAGGTGGGTGGGTTAGTAAGTTTGTAGGTGATACAAAGATCAAGAGGAGTTGGAGATAGTGTCAAAGGATACAGTGGGATAGAGATCAGGTGCAGATATGGGCAGAGAAATGGCAGATGGAGTTTAATCTGGGGATGTGTGAGGTGGTGCACTTTGGGAGATTAAATGTTTAGGAAAAGTATCCAGTTAATGGCAGGACCCTGAACAGCTTTCCCTGATGAAGGATTTATGCCCAAAACGTCAACTCTCCTGCTCCTCGGAAGCTGCCTGATCTGCTGTGCTTTTCCAGCACCACACTCTCGACTCTGATCTCCAACATGTGCACTCCTCACTGTCCCCTCAGACCCTGAACAGCTTTGATGTACAGAGGGACCTTGGGGGTCCAGTCCCTAACTCCCTGAAAGTGACCACACAGGTAGACAGGGTGGGAAAGAAGGTGGATGACACACTTGCCTTTATTGGTCAGGGAACTGAGGACAAGACTCTGGGTGTCATCTCACAGCTTTATAAGGCTTTGGATCGGCCCACACCGAGGGCACGATGTTCAATTCTGGTCCCCACATTCCAGGAAGGATATGGAGGCTTTGGAGAGGGTGTTGAAGGGGTTTCCCAGGATGCTGCCTGGATTAGAGGGTATGGGCTATAAGGAGAGGCTGGAAAAACTCAGGCTGTTTTCTCTGGAGCAATGGAGGCTGAGGGGAGACTTGACAGAAGTCTGTAACATTATGAGATGCACAGATAGGGTTAAAGGTCAAAATCTTCTTCCCAGAGTTGAAATCTCTAAAACTAGGGGGGGGGCACGTATTTAAGGTGGGAGGGGGAAAGTTCAAAGGGGGTGTGAGGGGGAAGGTTTTTACACAGAGAGGGGTAGGAGACTGGAACACACTGTCAGGGGGTGGTGGTGGAGGCTGGGACCACAGGGGGGGTTTAAGAGACTTTTAGACCAACCCATAAATGTACCAGGAATGCAGGGGAATGGGCCAAGGGCAGGCAGAAGGGATTAGTGTCATTTGGTGTCATGTTCAACACCACATTGTGGTGTGAAGGGCCTGTTCCTCTCCTCGACTGTTGGGTGTTCGATGTCCTCGGTAGGCAGGTGTTCCTGCAGTTACACAGAGCCTGAGTGAGAGCACAGCTGGAGAACTGTGTCCGGGTTTCAGGCTCATGGCCTAAGAAAGGAGTGAAATGAGAGTTCACTGGGGCCTGAGTCTAGTAGGACTCTCCTCCGAGGAGAGATTGGCCCAGCTGGTTTCATATTCAAGAGGGTTCAGAAGAATGGGGGGGGGGGGGGAGTTTAATTTTAATGGGCTGGATACAGGGAGTTTTGTGTTCTCTGCTTTGGGGAGTCCAAGACAGTGGACATTGTCTGTATGGACTTTAGCAAGGCCTTTGATATGGTACACTGGTGAGTGAGGTTAGATCTCATGGAATACAGGGACAGCTAGCCAACTGGATACAAACTGGGCTTGAAGTTAGGAAACAGAGGGTGGTGATGGAGGGTTGTTTTTCAGACTGGAGGCCTGTGACCAGTGGAGTGCCACAAGGATCGGTGCTGGGCCCTCTACTTTTTGTCATTTACATAAATGATTTGGATGCGAGCATAAGAGGTACAGTTAGTAAGTTTGCAGATGACACCAAAATTGGAGGTGTAGTGGACAGCAAAGAGGGTTACCTCAGATTACAACAGGATCTTGACCAGATGGGCCAATGGGCTGAGAAGTGGCAGATGCAGTTTAATTCAGATAAATGCGAGGTGCTGCATTTTGGGAAAGCAAATCTTAGCAGGACTTATACACTTAATGGTAAGGTCTGAGGGAGTGTTGCTGAACAAAGAGACCTTGGAGTGCAGGTTCATAGCTCCTTGAAAGTGGAGTCTCAGGTAGACAGAGTGGTGACCCTGGGGAATTTTCTCCCACTGAAAGCACTGAAGGCCAAGTCCCTGAATATATTCCCAAAGAGAGTCTGTCGAGTTTAAAGTAAGCCGTATGTAATGAAGGGCAATGTACCATTTCTCTTGCTGCACCGACCTGTTTACTTTCAATAACTGGTGTACAAGGACTCCCTGATCCCCTTGTACACCCACACTTCCCACGACATCAGCATTTGGTCCCATCCAGTTTTCGATCATCAGTAACCTGGGAAATACTGTTTGTATTATCCAGCACATTCATGTATTTTGTGAATAGCTGAAATCTAAGCACTGGTCCTTATGGTACTCACCCATCACTGCTTATCAGGCAGAACCAAAACCTCACTCTCTGTCTCTTAACCAATGCCAATATCCTACCCCCAACCCCACGAGCTTTAATTGTATCCAATAACCTGTGGGACGCTATGAAAACTCAAATACACCACACTGACTGGATCTACCATCTCTATCCTACTCATGTCATCCCCAAAGAAACTCCAGTGGATTTAGTAAACTATGATTTCCCTTTTATAACCCCATGCTGACTTGAGCCAATCCTGCTCATGGTCTCTTAATGTCCTGTTGCATTCTGCTCCCAGTGTCTCTGTATTCCTGCTCCTACACTGTTATACAATGCATCTTTTAACCAGTAATAACAGGGAGGAGTTTGGGTATGAGGAGATGGAGGATGATGCTGGTCTAAAGGGTAGAGATTGAGGACAGTTACTGAACCAAGTCCATCTGAGCAGTAGATGCAGAATATACATGTTCAGCACATGCCATGACCCCATAGTTCGGACAGTTAGATGCCACACACACCCAGAGTCTTGAGCCAACACATCATTTAACCATCACCACCACGAAGCGAATGTTTACACCCCCGGGTACAATCTCTGTCACCCTTGACCCACAAAAGCTCCAGGATGTGACCCCAGACTGTTCCCACCATGACCTCCCAGTCTGACCCCACCTTAACCTCTCAGGCTGATCCCATCATGACCTCCCAGTCTGACCTCACCATGACCTCCCAGTCTGACCCCACCGTGACCTCCCTGTCATACCCACCGTGACCTCCCAGTCTGACCCCAGGATCAACTCCCAGTCTGATTCCACCATGACCTCCCAGTCTGACCCCACCATAACCTCCCAGTCTGACCCCACCATAACCTCCCAGTCTGACCCCACCATAACCTCCCAGTCTGACCCCACCATAACCTCCCAGTCTGACCCCACTGTAACCTCTCAGGCTGATCCCACCGTTATCTCTAAGTGTGACCGCAGGATGAACTCCCAGACTGACCCCACCATGAACTACCAGTCTGACCCCAGGATGACCTCCCAGTCTGACCTCAGGAAGAACTCCCAGACTGACCCCAGGATGACATCCCAGTCTGACCCCAGGATGACCTCCCAGGCTGACCCCACCATGAACTCCTAGTCTGACCCCAGGATGACCTCCCAGTCTGACCTCAGGATGAACTCCCAGACTGACCCCAGGATGACATCCCAGTCTGACCCCAGGATGACCTCCCAGGCTGACCCCACCATGAACTCCTAGTCTGACCCCAGGATGACCTCCCAGTCTGACCTCAGGATGAACTCCCAGACTGACCCCACCATGAACTACCAGTCTGACCCCAGGATGACCTCCCAGTCTGACCTCAGGATGAACTCCCAGACTGACCCCACCATGAACTATCAGTTTGACCCCAGGATAACCTCCCAGTCTGACTCCACCATGAAATCCCAGTCTGACCCCAGGGTGACCTCCCAGTCTGACCCCAGGGTGACCTCCCAGGCTGACCCCACAGTCTGACCCCATGACACGAGTATGACCGTCCGAGGAGCCTACAGCCTGAGACCAGGGACTCCAGAGGATGCAGTGATTGGGAATGGTTTGTGGAAGGTTCTGGAAGTTGAGGAAAGGCTCCAACATTGACAGTGTGGTGTTTGAACTGTGGAGGAGGGAAGCAAGTGACTCACATTGTACATCTACTCGTATGGACTTGATAGCAGGCCCTCCAATGCCATTCTCTGCTTTACAGTAATAACGACCTCCCTGAACCCTCAGGATTCGGGTAATCTGCAGAGTCTGGTTAAACACGGTGGTCTCCTGAAAACGGTCAGACGCACTACCGGCGGTTTTGGTCCATTTAACCTGCACAGCAACAAAACAACGTGTTCACACAAGATGGAGCGCCACAGATCACCACACATCACCCTCATCACGAACATTCCCCTGGATCGACCCTCACTCCCCGCAACGTTCAATATCCCACCCAGTCTAATCCCACTCTCCCCCTCACTCCCCACTCCCGTTAATATCCCACCCAGTCTAATCCCACTCTCCCCCTCACTCCCCTCTCCCTTTAATATCCCACCCAGTCTAATCCCACTCTCCCCCCTCACTCCCCGCTCCCTTTAATATCCCACCCAGTCTAATCCCACTCTCACCCCTCACTCCCTTTAATATCCCACCCAGTCTAATCCCACTCTCCCCCCTCACTCCCTTCTCCCTTTGATATCCCACCCAGTCTAATCCCACTCTCCCCTCACTCCCCTCTCCCTTTAATATCCCACCCAGTCTAACCCCACTCTCCCCCCTCACTCCCCACTCCCTCTAATATCCCACCCAGTCTAATCCCACTCTCCCCCTCACTCCCCACTCCCTTTATATCCCACCCAGTCTAATCCCACTCTCCCCTCACTCCCCTCTCCCTTTAATATCCCCCCCAGTCTAATCCCACTCTCCCCCTCACTCCCCTCTCCCTTTAATATCCCCCCCAGTCTAATCCCACTCTCCCCCCTCACTCCCCGCTCCCTTTAATATCCCCCCCAGTCTAATCCCACTCTCCCCCCCCACTCCCTTTAATATCCCACCCAGTCTAATCCCACTCTCCCCTCACTCCCCACACCCTTTAATATCCCACCCAGTCTAACCCCACTCTCCCCCCCCACTCCCTCTAATATCCCCCCCAGTCTAATCCCACTCTCCCCCCCCACTCCCTTTAATATCCCCCCCAGTCTAATCCCACTCTCCCCTCACTCCCCTCTCCCTTTAATATCCCACCCAGTCTAATCCCACTCTCCCCCCTCACTCCCCACTCCCTTTAATATCCCCCCCAGTCTAACCCCACTCTCCCCCTCACTCCCCACTCCCTCTAATATCCCACCCAGTCTAATCCCACTCTCCCCCCTCACTCCCCACTCCCTTTATATCCCACCCAGTCTAATCCCACTCTCCCCTCTCCCTTTAATATCCCCCCCAGTCTAATCCCACTCTCCCCCCCCACTCCCTTTAATATCCCCCCCAGTCTAACCCCACTCTCCCCCCTCACTCCCCACTCCCTCTAATATCCCACCCAGTCTAATCCCACTCTCCCCCTCACTCCCCTCTCCCTTTAATATCCCCCCCAGTCTAATCCCACTCTCCCCCCTCACTCCCCACTCCCTCTAATATCCCACCCAGTCTAATCCCACTCTCCCCCTCACTCCCTTTAATACCCCACCCAGTCTAACCCCACTCTCCCCCTCATTCCCCACTCCCTTTAATATCCCACCCAGTCTAACCCCACTCTCCCCCTCACTCCCCACTCCCTTTAATATCCCACCCAGTCTAATCCACTCTCCCCCCTCACTCCCTTTAATATCCCACCCAGTCTAATCCCACTCTCCCCCCTCACTCCCTTTAATATCCCCCCCAGTCTAACCCCACTCTCCCCCTCACTCCCCACTCCCGTTAATATCCCCCCCAGTCTAATCCCACTCTCCCCCTCACTCCCGTTAATATCCCCCCCAGTCTAATCCCACTCTCCCCCTCACTCCCGTTAATATCCCCCCCAGTCTAATCCCACTGATGCTCACTCTCTTCGTGTGTCTGTCTGTTTCTCTCACAGTTTCTTGTTTTCAATGTTTTCCTTCCCCTTGTTCCCTCATCCGTGTCCCATTCCCTTACACCTTTCACACCCTCCAACCTGCCCTCACTGCTCTCCCCCCCCACTCCCACTCCCCCCATTACCCCCGTTTACTCCCCCATCCCTTTACTCCCCCCTCCTTCTCCTTCCCTTCCCTGAGGCCCATTCCCCTCCACTCGCTTCCACTTCCCTCTCCCCAGTCTGCCCCTTCCTGTCTGTCACTGCTCCGTATTTCCCACCCCCTTCCTTCATCACTCCCTCCCTCAAACCCTCACTCCACCTCAGCACCATCCCCCTCCCGCCTTGGCCCACCCTCTCGGCCATTCCTGTGGTCCATTACCTGGGGCCTGGGGTGCCCGGTTACTAGGCAGACGAGCACCAAGGTGCCCCCCTCTCGGATGGTGTACACCCGTTCACTGATATGGTCATCTTTAACCACACAGGCCTGGCCAGCATGGACAATCCGAGCATTGGCTGGAGCTGGGATATCGGAATGGGGTGGGAGGGGGGGAGAGAGACAGGACCGTGGGGGTGGGAGGGAGAGAAACAGGACCGTGGGGGTGGGAGGGAGAGAAACAGGACCGTGGGGGTGGGAGGGAGAGAGAGAGAGAGAGACAGGACCGTGGGGGTGGGAGGGAGAGAAACAGGACCGTGGGGGTGGGAGGGAGAGAAACAGGACCGTGGGGGTGTGAGGGAGAGAGAGAGACAGGACCGTGGGGGTGGGAGGGAGAGAGACAGGACCGTGGGGGTGGGAGGGAGAGAGAGAGACAGGACCGTGGGGGTGGGAGGGAGAGAGAGAGACAGGACCGTGGGGGTGGGAGGGAGAGAGAGAGAGAGAGAGACAGGACCGTGGGGGTGGGAGGGAGAGAAACAGGACCGTGGGGGTGGGAGGGAGAGAGAGAGACAGGACCGTGGGGGTGTGGGGGTGGGAGGGAGAGAGACAGGACCGTGGGGGTGGGAGGGAGAGAGAGAGAGAGAGAGAGAGAGACAGGACCGTGGGGGTGGGAGGGAGAGAGAGAGAGAGAGAGAGACAGGACCGTGGGGGTGGGAGGGAGAGAGAGACAGGACCGTGGGGGTGGGAAGGAGAGAGAGAGAGACAGGACCGTGGGGGTGGGAGGGAGAGAAACAGGACCGTGGGGGTGTGAGGGAGAGAGAGAGACAGGACCGTGGGGGTGGGAAGGAGAGAAACAGGACCGTGGGGGTGGGAAGGAGAGAAACAGGACCGTGGGGGTGTGAGGGAGAGAGAGAGAGACAGGACCGTGGGGGTGTGAGGGAGGGAGAGAGACAGGACCGTGGGGGTGGGAAGGAGAGAGAGAGAGACAGGACCGTGGGGGTGGGAGGGAGAGAAACAGGACCGTGGGGGTGGGAAGGAGAGAAACAGGACCGTGGGGGTGGGAAGGAGAGAAACAGGACCGTGGGGGTGTGAGGGAGAGAGAGAGAGACAGGACCGTGGGGGTGGGAAGGAGAGAGAGAGAGACAGGACCGTGGGGGTGGGAAGGAGAGAGAGAGAGACAGGACCGTGGGGGTGGGAGGGAGAGAAACAGGACCGTGGGGGTGTGAGGGAGAGAAACAGGACCGTGGGGGTGGGAAGGAGAGAAACAGGACCGTGGGGGTGTGAGGGAGAGAGAGAGACAGGACCGTGGGGGTGGGAGGGAGAGAAACAGGACCGTGGGGGTGGGAGGGAGAGAAACAGGACCGTGGGGGTGTGAGGGAGAGAGAGAGAGACAGGACCGTGGGGGTGGGAGGGAGGGAGAGAGACAGGACCGTGGGGGTGGGAAGGAGAGAAACAGGACCGTGGGGGTGTGGGGGAGAGAGAGAGAGACAGGACCGTGGGGGTGGGAGGGAGAGAGACAGGACCGTGGGGGTGGGAGGGAGAGAAACAGGACCGTGGGGGTGGGAGGGAGAGAGAGAGAGACAGGACCGTGGGGGTGGGAGGGAGAGAGAGAGACAGGACCGTGGGGGTGGGAGGGAGAGAGAGAGACAGGACCGTGGGGGTGGGAGGGAGAGAAACAGGACCGTGGGGGTGTGAGGGAGAGAGAGAGACAGGACCGTGGGGGTGGGAGGGAGAGAAACAGGACCGTGGGGGTGGGAGGGAGAGAAACAGGACCGTGGGGGTGGGAGGGAGAGAGAGAGACAGGACCGTGGGGGTGTGGGGGTGGGAGGGAGAGAGACAGGACCGTGGGGGTGGGAGGGAGGGAGAGAGAGAGAGAGAGAGAGAGAGAGACAGGACCGTGGGGGTGTGAGGGAGAGAGAGAGACAGGACCGTGGGGGTGGGAGGGAGGGAGAGAGACAGGACCGTGGGGGTGGGAAGGAGAGAAACAGGACCGTGGGGGTGTGGGGGAGAGAGAGAGAGACAGGACCGTGGGGGTGGGAGGGAGAGAGACAGGACCGTGGGGGTGGGAGGGAGAGAAACAGGACCGTGGGGGTGGGAGGGAGAGAGAGAGAGACAGGACCGTGGGGGTGGGAGGGAGAGAGAGAGACAGGACCGTGGGGGTGGGAAGGAGAGAAACAGGACCGTGGGGGTGGGAAGGAGAGAAACAGGACCGTGGGGGTGTGAGGGAGAGAGAGAGAGACAGGACCGTGGGGGTGTGAGGGAGGGAGAGAGACAGGACCGTGGGGGTGGGAAGGAGAGAGAGAGAGACAGGACCGTGGGGGTGGGAGGGAGAGAAACAGGACCGTGGGGGTGGGAAGGAGAGAAACAGGACCGTGGGGGTGGGAAGGAGAGAAACAGGACCGTGGGGGTGTGAGGGAGAGAGAGAGAGACAGGACCGTGGGGGTGGGAAGGAGAGAGAGAGAGACAGGACCGTGGGGGTGGGAAGGAGAGAGAGAGAGACAGGACCGTGGGGGTGGGAGGGAGAGAAACAGGACCGTGGGGGTGTGAGGGAGAGAAACAGGACCGTGGGGGTGGGAAGGAGAGAAACAGGACCGTGGGGGTGTGAGGGAGAGAGAGAGACAGGACCGTGGGGGTGGGAGGGAGAGAAACAGGACCGTGGGGGTGGGAGGGAGAGAAACAGGACCGTGGGGGTGGGAGGGAGAGAGAGAGACAGGACCGTGGGGGTGTGGGGGTGGGAGGGAGAGAGACAGGACCGTGGGGGTGGGAGGGAGGGAGAGAGAGAGAGAGAGAGAGAGAGAGACAGGACCGTGGGGGTGTGAGGGAGAGAGAGAGACAGGACCGTGGGGGTGGGAGAGAGAGAGACAGGACCGTGGGGGTGGGAGGGAGAGAAACAGGACCGTGGGGGTGTGAGGGAGAGAGAGAGAGACAGGACCGTGGGGGTGGGAGGGAGGGAGAGAGACAGGACCGTGGGGGTGGGAAGGAGAGAAACAGGACCGTGGGGGTGTGGGGGAGAGAGAGAGAGACAGGACCGTGGGGGTGGGAGGGAGAGAGACAGGACCGTGGGGGTGGGAGGGAGAGAAACAGGACCGTGGGGGTGGGAGGGAGAGAGAGAGAGACAGGACCGTGGGGGTGGGAGGGAGAGAGAGAGACAGGACCGTGGGGGTGGGAGGGAGAGAGA
>NC_092741.1:8243626-8257451 GCF_047496795.1 Chiloscyllium punctatum
CCTCCAGGGACCCAGGTTCGATCCCAGCCTCGGGCGACTGTCTGTTTGGAGTTTGTACATTCTCCCCTCGTGTCTCTGTGGGTGTCCTCCCACAATCTAAAGATGCCCACATTCCGGTGAATTGGCCATGTTAAACAAAGGCTGAGTAGGTTAGCTATGGGAAATGCAACATTCCAGGAATATGGATGCAGGTTTGCTCGCTGAGCTGGAAGGTTTGGTTTCAGACGTTTCGTCACCATACTATGTAACATCATCAGTGAGCCTCCGGTGAAGCACTGGTGGTGTGGCCTGCGTTTTATTTGTATGTCTAGGTTTCCTTGGGTTGGTGATGTCATTTCCTGTTCTTTTTCTCAGGGAGTGGTCAATGGGATCCAAGTCAATGTGTTTGTTGATAGAGTTCCGATTGGAATGCCATGTTTCGAGGAATTCTCGTGTGTGTCTCTGTTTGGCTTGTCCAAGGATGGATGTGTTGTCCCAGTCGGAGTGGTGTCCTTCCTCATCCGTATGTGAGGATACTAGTGAGAGAGGGTCATGTTGTTTTGTGGGTAGTTGGTGTTGAGGTATCCTGGTGGTTAGTTTTCTGCCTGTTTGTCCAATGTAGTGTTTGGTACAGTCCTTGCACGGTATTTTGTAAATGACATTAGATTTACTCATTGTCTGTATCAGGTCTTTGAAGTCCATCAGCTGCTGTTTTAGTGTGTTGGTGGGTTTGTGGGCTACCATGATACCAAGGGGTCTGAGTCGTCTGGTAGTCATTTCTGAGATGTCCTTAATGTAAGGGAGAGGGGTTCGGGTTTCTGGATGGGTTTTGTCTGTTTGTTGGGGTTTGTTGCTGAGAAATCGGCGGGCTGTGTTCATTTTCGACTACACAGTTTGGGTGATTTTCCGCTGCTCTGTGCAGTCTCTCTGTGCTGCAGTGGGTGGTGGCTCGTTGGAATAAGGTTCTGATGCAGCTTTGTTTGTGGGTGTTGGGATGATTGGTCAGTGTTAGGTCAGTGTTTGGTCTGTATTTGGTCAGTGCTTGGTCTGTATTTGGTCTGTATTAGGTCAGCATTTAGTCTGTATTAGGTCAGTGTTTGGTCAGTGTTTGGTCTGTATTAGGTCAGTGTTTGGTCTGTATTTGGTCTGTATTAGGTCAGTGTTTGGTCAGTATTTGGTCTGTATTAGGTCAGCATTTGGTCTGTATTTGGTCTGTATTTGGTCAGTATTAGGTCAGTGTTTGGTCAGTGTTTGGTCAGTATTAGGTCAGTGTTTGGTCTGTATTTGGTCAGTATTAGGTCAGTGTTTGGTCAGTATTTGGTCTGTATTAGGTCAGTGTTTGGTCAGTATTAGGTCAGTGTTTGGTCAGTGTTTGGTCAGTATTAGGTCAGCGTTTGGTCAATGTTTGGTCAATGTTTGGTCAGTGTTTGGTCAGTATTTAGTCTGTATTAGGTCAGTATTTGGTCAGTGTTTGGTCCATGTTTGGTCAGTATTAGGTCAGTATTAGGTCAGTGTTTGGTCAGTGTTTGGTCTGTATTTGGTCAGTATTAGGTCAGTGTTTGGTCAGTGTTTGGTCAGTGTTTGGTCAGTATTAGGTCAGTGTTTGGTCAGTATTAGGTCAGTATTAGGTCAGTATTAGGTCAGTATTTGGTCAGTATTAGGTCAGTGTTTGGTCAGTATTAGGTCAGTATTAGGTCAGTATTAGGTCAGTATTTGGTCTGTATTAGGTCAGTGTTTGGTCAGTGTTTGGTCAGTGTTTGGTCAGTATTAGGTCAGTGTTTGGTCTGTATTTGGTCAGTGTTTGGTCAGTATTTGGTCAGTGTTTGGTCAGTATTAGGTCAGTGTTTGGTCTGTATTAGGTCAGTGTTTGGTCTGTATTTGGTCAGTGCTTGGTCTGTATTTGGTCTGTATTTGGTCAGTGTTTGGTCTGTATTAGGTCAGCATTTAGTCTGTATTAGGTCAGTATTTGGTCAGTGTTTGGTCTGTATTAGGTCAGCATTTAGTCTGTATTAGGTCAGTGTTTGGTCAGTATTTGGTCTGTATTAGGTCAGCGTTTGGTCTGTATTTGGTCAGTATTAGGTCAGTGTTTGGTCAGTATTAGGTCAGTATTTGGTCTGTATTTGGTCAGTGCTTGGTCTGTATTTGGTCAGTGTTTGGTCAGTATTTGGTCTGTATTAGGTCAGCGTTTGGTCTGTATTTGGTCAGTATTAGGTCAGTGTTTGGTCAGTATTAGGTCTGTATTTGGTCAGTATTAGGTCAGTGTTTGGTCAGTGTTTGGTCAGTATTAGGTCAGTGTTTGGTCTGTATTTGGTCAGTGCTTGGTCTGTATTTGGTCTGTATTAGGTCAGCGTTTAGTCTGTATTAGGTCAGTGTTTGGTCAGTGTTTGGTCTGTATTAGGTCAGTGTTTGGTCTGTATTTGGTCTGTATTAGGTCAGTGTTTGGTCAGTATTTGGTCTGTATTAGGTCAGCATTTGGTCTGTATTTGGTCTGTATTTGGTCAGTATTAGGTCAGTGTTTGGTCAGTGTTTGGTCAGTATTAGGTCAGTGTTTGGTCTGTATTTGGTCAGTATTAGGTCAGTGTTTGGTCAGTATTTGGTCTGTATTAGGTCAGTATTTGGTCAGTGTTAGGTCAGTGTTTGGTCAGTGTTTGGTCTGTATTAGGTCAGTGTTTGGTCAGTATTTGGTCAGTGCTTGGTCTGTATTTGGTCTGTATTAGGTCAGCATTTAGTCTGTATTAGGTCAGTGTTTGGTCTGTATTTGGTCTGTATTTGGTCAGCGTTTGGTCTGTATTTGGTCTGTATTTGGTCAGTATTTGGTCAGTGTTTGGTCAGTGTTTGGTCAGTATTAGGTCAGTGTTTGGTCTGTATTTGGTCAGTATTAGGTCAGTGTTTGGTCAGTATTTGGTCTGTATTAGGTCAGTGTTTGGTCTGTATTTGGTCAGTATTAGGTCAGTGTTTGGTCAGTGTTTGGTCTGTATTAGGTCAGTGTTTGGTCAGTATTTGGTCAGTGCTTGGTCTGTATTTGGTCTGTATTAGGTCAGGATTTAGTCTGTATTAGGTCAGTGTTTGGTCTGTATTTGGTCTGTATTAGGTCAGCGTTTGGTCTGTATTTGGTCAGTATTAGGTCAGTGTTTGGTCAGTGTTTGGTCAGTGTTTGGTCAGTATTAGGTCAGTATTTGGTCTGTATTTGGTCAGTGTTTGGTCAGTGTTTGGTCTGTATTAGGTCAGTGTTTGGTCAGTGTTTGGTCAGTATTTGGTCAGTGTTTGGTCTGTATTTGGTCAGTATTAGGTCAGTATTTGGTCAGTGTTTGGTCAGTATTAGGTCAGTATTAGGTCAGTATTTGGTCAGTGTTTGGTCAGTATTAGGTCAGTGTTTGGTCTGTATTAGGTCAGTATTTGGTCAGTGTTTGGTCTGTATTTGGTCAGTATTAGGTCAGTGTTTGGTCAGTGTTTGGTCAGTATTTGGTCAGTGTTTGGTCTGTATTTGGTCAGTATTAGGTCAGTATTAGGTCAGTGTTTGGTCAGTATTAGGTCAGTGTTTGGTCAGTGTTTGGTCAATGTTTGGTCAGTGTTTGGTCAGTGTTAGGTCAGTATTAGGTCAGTATTAGGTCAGTATTTGGTCAGTGTTTGGTCAGTATTTGGTCAGTGTTTGGTCAGTATTTGGTCTGTATTTAGTCAGTGTTTGGTCAGTGTTTGGTCTGTATTTGGTCTGTATTAGGTCAGTGTTTGGTCAGTATTAGGTCAGTGTTTGGTCAGTATTTGGTCAGTATTAGGTCAGTGTTTGGTCAGTATTAGGTCAGTGTTTGGTCAGTGTTTGGTCAGTATTAGGTCAGCGTTTGGTCAATGTTTGGTCAATGTTTGGTCAGTGTTTGGTCAGTATTTAGTCTGTATTAGGTCAGTATTTGGTCAGTGTTTGGTCCATGTTTGGTCTGTATTAGGTCAGTATTAGGTCAGTGTTTGGTCAGTGTTTGGTCAGTGTTTGGTCTGTATTTGGTCAGTATTAGGTCAGTATTAGGTCAGTGTTTGGTCAGTGTTTGGTCAGTGTTTGGTCAGTATTAGGTCAGTATTAGGTCAGTGTTTGGTCTGTATTAGGTCAGTGTTTGGTCAGTATTAGGTCAGTATTAGGTCAGTGTTTGGTCTGTATTAGGTCAGTGTTTGGTCAGTGTTTGGTCAGTATTAGGTCAGTGTTTGGTCAGTATTAGGTCAGTGTTTGGTCTGTATTAGGTCAGTGTTTGGTCAGTGTTTGGTCAGTATTAGGTCAGTGTTTGGTCAGTGTTTGGTCAGTATTAGGTCAGTGTTTGGTCTGTATTTGGTCAGTGTTTGGTCAGTATTAGGTCAGTATTAGGTCAGTATTTGGTCAGTGTTTGGTCAGTGTTTGGTCAGTGTTTGGTCAGTATTAGGTCAGTGTTTGGTCTGTATTTGGTCTGTATTTGGTCAGTATTAGGTCAGTGTTTGGTCAGTGTTTGGTCAGTATTAGGTCAGTGTTTGGTCAGTGTTTGGTCAGTGTTTGGTCAGTGTTTGGTCTGTATTTGGTCAGTGTTTGGTCAGTATTAGGTCAGTGTTTGGTCAGTGTTTGGTCAGTATTAGGTCAGTGTTTGGTCTGTATTTGGTCAGTATTAGGTCAGTGTTTGGTCAGTGTTTGGTCAGTATTAGGTCAGTGTTTGGTCAGTGTTTGGTCAGTGTTTGGTCAGTATTAGGTCAGTGTTTGGTCTGTTTTAGGTCAGTATTAGGTCAGTGTTTGGTCAGTGTTTGGTCTGTATTAGGTCAGTGTTTGGTCTGTATTAGGTCAGTGTTTGGTCAGTGTTTGGTCTGTATTAGGTCAGTGTTTGGTCAGTGTTTGGTCTGTATTTGGTCAGTGTTTGGTCAGTATTAGGTCAGTGTTTGGTCAGTGTTTGGTCTGTATTAGGTCAGTGTTTGGTCAGTGTTTGGTCTGTATTTGGTCAGTGTTTGGTCAGTGTTTGGTCAGTGTTAGGTCAGTGTTCGGTCTGTATTAGGTCAGTATTAGGTCAGTGTTTGGTCAGTGTTTGGTCAGTGTTTGGTCAGTGTTTGGTCAGTATTAGGTCAGTGTTTGGTCTGTATTTGGTCAGTGTTTGGTCAGTATTAGGTCAGTGTTTGGTCTGTATTAGGTCAGTGTTTGGTCAGTGTTTGGTCAGTATTAGGTCAGTATTAGGTCAGTGTTTGGTCAGAATTTGGTCTGTATTAGGTCAGTGTTTGGTCAGTATTTGGTCTGTATTAGGTCAGTGTTTGGTCAGTATTAGGTCAGTATTAGGTCAGTGTTTGGTCAGTGTTTGGTCAGTATTAGGTCAGTATTAGGTCAGTGTTTGGTCAGTATTAGGTCAGTATTAGGTCAGTGTTTGGTCAGTGTTTGGTCTGTATTTGGTCAGTGTTTGGTCAGTGTTTGGTCAGTATTAGGTCAGTATTTGGTCAGTGTTTGGTCAGTATTAGGTCAGTGTTTGGTCTGTATTAGGTCAGTGTTTGGTCAGTGTTTGGTCAGTATTAGGTCAGTATTAGGTCAGTGTTTGGTCAGAATTTGGTCTGTATTAGGTCAGTGTTTGGTCAGTGTTTGGTCAGTGTTTGGTCAGTATTTGGTCTGTATTAGGTCAGTGTTTGGTCAGTGTTTGGTCAGTATTAGGTCAGTATTAGGTCAGTGTTTGGTCAGTATTAGGTCAGTATTAGGTCAGTGTTTGGTCAGTGTTTGGCCTGTATTTGGTCAGTGTTTGGTCTGTATTAGGTCAGTATTAGGTCAGTATTAGGTCAGTATTAGGTCAGTGTTTGGTCTGTATTTGGTCTGTATTTGGTCAGTGTTTGGTCTGTATTAGGTCAGTATTAGGTCAGTATTAGGTCAGTATTAGGTCAGTGTTTGGTCTGTATTTGGTCAGTGTTTGGTCTGTATTAGGTCAGTGTTTGGTCTGTATTAGGTCAGTGTTTGGTCAGTATTAGGTCAGTGTTTGGTCTGTATTAGGTCAGTGTTTGGTCTGTATTAGGTCAGTATTAGGTCAGTGTTTGGTCTGTATTAGGTCAGTATTAGGTCAGTGTTTGGTCAGTATTAGGTCAGTGTTTGGTCAGTGTTTGGTCTGTATTAGGTCAGTATTAGGTCAGTGTTTGGTCAGTATTAGGTCAGTATTAGGTCAGTATTTGGTCATTATTAGGTCAGTGTTTGGTCTGTATTAGGTCAGTGTTTGGTCAGTATTAGGTCAGTGTTTGGTCAGTATTAGGTCAGTGTTTGGTCAGTGTTTGGTCAGTATTAGGTCAGTGTTTGGTCTGTATTAGGTCAGTGTTTGGTCAGTATTAGGTCAGTGTTTGGTCAGTATTAGGTCAGTATTTGGTCAGTATTAGGTCAGTGTTTGGTCAGTATTAGGTCAGTATTAGGTCAGTATTAGGTCAGTATTTGGTCAGTATTAGGTCAGTATTTGGTCTGTATTAGGTCAGTGTTTGGTCAGTATTAGGTCAGTGTTTGGTCTGTATTAGGTCAGTGTTTGGTCAGTATTAGGTCAGTGTTTGGTCAGTATTAGGTCAGTATTAGGTCAGTATTTGGTCAGTATTAGGTCAGTATTAGGTCAGTATTTGGTCAGTATTAGGTCAGTATTAGGTCAGTGTTTGGTCTGTATTAGGTCAGTGTTTGGTCAGTATTAGGTCAGTGTTTGGTCAGTTTTAGGTCAGTATTAGGTCAGTATTAGGTCAGTATTTGGTCAGTATTAGGTCAGTATTAGGTCAGTATTAGGTCAGTGTTTGGTCTGTATTAGGTCAGTGTTTGGTCAGTATTAGGTCAGTATTTGGTCTGTATTAGGTCAGTGTTTGGTCTGTATTAGGTCAGTGTTTGGTCAGTATTAGGTCAGTGTTTGGTCAGTATTAGGTCAGTATTAGGTCAGTATTAGGTCAGTATTTGGTCAGTATTAGGTCAGTGTTTGGTCAGTATTAGGTCAGTATTAGGTCAGTGTTTGGTCTGTATTAGGTCAGTGTTTGGTCAGTATTAGGTCAGTATTAGGTCAGTGTTTGGTCAGTGTTTGGTCAGTATTAGGTCAGTGTTTGGTCAGTATTAGGTCAGTATTAGGTCAGTATTAGGTCAGTATTTGGTCAGTATTAGGTCAGTGTTTGGTCAGTATTAGGTCAGTATTAGGTCAATATTAGGTCAGTATTTGGTCTGTATTAGGTCAGTGTTTGGTCAGTGTTTGGTCAGTGTTTGGTCAGTATTAGGTCAGTGTTTGGTCTGTATTTGGTCAGTGTTTGGTCAGTATTAGGTCAGTGTTTGGTCAGTGTTTGGTCTGTATTAGGTCAGTGTTTGGTCTGTATTAGGTCAGTGTTTGGTCAGTGTTTGGTCAGTATTAGGTCAGTGTTTGGTCAGTATTAGGTCAGTATTAGGTCAGTATTAGGTCAGTATTTGGTCTGTATTAGGTCAGTGTTTGGTCAGTGTTTGGTCAGTGTTTGGTCAGTATTAGGTCAGTGTTTGGTCTGTATTAGGTCAGTGTTTGGTCAGTATTAGGTCAGTGTTTGGTCAGTATTAGGTCAGTATTAGGTCAGTATTAGGTCAGTATTTGGTCAGTATTAGGTCAGTATTAGGTCAGTATTAGGTCAGTGTTTGGTCTGTATTAGGTCAGTGTTTGGTCAGTATTAGGTCAGTATTTGGTCTGTATTAGGTCAGTGTTTGGTCTGTATTAGGTCAGTGTTTGGTCAGTATTAGGTCAGTGTTTGGTCAGTATTAGGTCAGTATTAGGTCAGTTTTAGGTCAGTATTAGGTCAGTATTAGGTCAGTATTAGGTCAGTGTTTGGTCAGTATTAGGTCAGTGTTTGGTCAGTATTAGGTCAGTGTTTGGTCAGTTTTAGGTCAGTATTAGGTCAGTATTAGGTCAGTATTTGGTCAGTATTAGGTCAGTATTAGGTCAGTATTAGGTCAGTGTTTGGTCAGTGTTTGGTCTGTATTTGGTCAGTGTTTGGTCAGTGTTTGGTCAGTATTAGGTCAGTATTTGGTCAGTGTTTGGTCAGTATTAGGTCAGTGTTTGGTCTGTATTAGGTCAGTGTTTGGTCAGTGTTTGGTCAGTATTAGGTCAGTATTAGGTCAGTGTTTGGTCAGAATTTGGTCTGTATTAGGTCAGTGTTTGGTCAGTGTTTGGTCAGTGTTTGGTCAGTATTTGGTCTGTATTAGGTCAGTGTTTGGTCAGTGTTTGGTCAGTATTAGGTCAGTATTAGGTCAGTGTTTGGTCAGTATTAGGTCAGTATTAGGTCAGTGTTTGGTCAGTGTTTGGCCTGTATTTGGTCAGTGTTTGGTCTGTATTAGGTCAGTATTAGGTCAGTATTAGGTCAGTATTAGGTCAGTGTTTGGTCTGTATTTGGTCTGTATTTGGTCAGTGTTTGGTCTGTATTAGGTCAGTATTAGGTCAGTATTAGGTCAGTATTAGGTCAGTGTTTGGTCTGTATTTGGTCAGTGTTTGGTCTGTATTAGGTCAGTGTTTGGTCTGTATTAGGTCAGTGTTTGGTCAGTATTAGGTCAGTGTTTGGTCTGTATTAGGTCAGTGTTTGGTCTGTATTAGGTCAGTATTAGGTCAGTGTTTGGTCTGTATTAGGTCAGTATTAGGTCAGTGTTTGGTCAGTATTAGGTCAGTGTTTGGTCAGTGTTTGGTCTGTATTAGGTCAGTATTAGGTCAGTGTTTGGTCAGTATTAGGTCAGTATTAGGTCAGTATTTGGTCAGTATTAGGTCAGTGTTTGGTCTGTATTAGGTCAGTGTTTGGTCAGTATTAGGTCAGTGTTTGGTCAGTATTAGGTCAGTGTTTGGTCAGTGTTTGGTCAGTATTAGGTCAGTGTTTGGTCTGTATTAGGTCAGTGTTTGGTCAGTATTAGGTCAGTGTTTGGTCAGTATTAGGTCAGTATTTGGTCAGTATTAGGTCAGTGTTTGGTCAGTATTAGGTCAGTATTAGGTCAGTATTAGGTCAGTATTTGGTCAGTATTAGGTCAGTATTTGGTCTGTATTAGGTCAGTGTTTGGTCAGTATTAGGTCAGTGTTTGGTCTGTATTAGGTCAGTGTTTGGTCAGTATTAGGTCAGTGTTTGGTCAGTATTAGGTCAGTATTAGGTCAGTATTTGGTCAGTATTAGGTCAGTATTAGGTCAGTATTTGGTCAGTATTAGGTCAGTATTAGGTCAGTGTTTGGTCTGTATTAGGTCAGTGTTTGGTCAGTATTAGGTCAGTGTTTGGTCAGTTTTAGGTCAGTATTAGGTCAGTATTAGGTCAGTATTTGGTCAGTATTAGGTCAGTATTAGGTCAGTATTAGGTCAGTGTTTGGTCTGTATTAGGTCAGTGTTTGGTCAGTATTAGGTCAGTATTTGGTCTGTATTAGGTCAGTGTTTGGTCTGTATTAGGTCAGTGTTTGGTCAGTATTAGGTCAGTGTTTGGTCAGTATTAGGTCAGTATTAGGTCAGTATTAGGTCAGTATTTGGTCAGTATTAGGTCAGTGTTTGGTCAGTATTAGGTCAGTATTAGGTCAGTATTAGGTCAGTGTTTGGTCTGTATTAGGTCAGTGTTTGGTCAGTATTAGGTCAGTATTAGGTCAGTGTTTGGTCAGTGTTTGGTCAGTATTAGGTCAGTGTTTGGTCAGTATTAGGTCAGTATTAGGTCAGTATTAGGTCAGTATTTGGTCAGTATTAGGTCAGTGTTTGGTCAGTATTAGGTCAGTATTAGGTCAGTATTAGGTCAGTATTTGGTCTGTATTAGGTCAGTGTTTGGTCAGTGTTTGGTCAGTATTAGGTCAGTGTTTGGTCTGTATTTGGTCAGTGTTTGGTCAGTATTAGGTCAGTGTTTGGTCAGTATTAGGTCAGTGTTTGGTCTGTATTAGGTCAGTGTTTGGTCTGTATTAGGTCAGTGTTTGGTCTGTATTAGGTCAGTGTTTGGTCAGTGTTTGGTCAGTATTAGGTCAGTGTTTGGTCAGTATTAGGTCAGTATTAGGTCAGTATTAGGTCAGTATTTGGTCTGTATTAGGTCAGTGTTTGGTCAGTGTTTGGTCAGTGTTTGGTCAGTATTAGGTCAGTGTTTGGTCTGTATTAGGTCAGTGTTTGGTCAGTATTAGGTCAGTGTTTGGTCAGTATTAGGTCAGTATTAGGTCAGTATTAGGTCAGTATTTGGTCAGTATTAGGTCAGTATTAGGTCAGTATTAGGTCAGTGTTTGGTCTGTATTAGGTCAGTGTTTGGTCAGTATTAGGTCAGTATTTGGTCTGTATTAGGTCAGTGTTTGGTCTGTATTAGGTCAGTGTTTGGTCAGTATTAGGTCAGTGTTTGGTCAGTATTAGGTCAGTATTAGGTCAGTTTTAGGTCAGTATTAGGTCAGTATTAGGTCAGGTATTAGGTCAGTGTT
Organism: Chiloscyllium punctatum; assembly: GCF_047496795.1. Lineage (NCBI taxonomy): Eukaryota > Metazoa > Chordata > Chondrichthyes > Orectolobiformes > Hemiscylliidae > Chiloscyllium > Chiloscyllium punctatum. The sequence goes on from NC_092741.1 coordinate 8,253,945, forward strand.
TGGTCTGTATTAGGTCAGTGTTTGGTCAGTATTAGGTCAGTGTTTGGTCAGTTTTAGGTCAGTATTAGGTCAGTATTAGGTCAGTATTTGGTCAGTATTAGGTCAGTATTAGGTCAGTATTAGGTCGGTGTTTGGTCTGTATTAGGTCAGTGTTTGGTCAGTATTAGGTCAGTATTTGGTCTGTATTAGGTCAGTGTTTGGTCTGTATTAGGTCAGTGTTTGGTCAGTATTAGGTCAGTGTTTGGTCAGTATTAGGTCAGTATTAGGTCAGTATTAGGTCAGTATTTGGTCAGTATTAGGTCAGTGTTTGGTCAGTATTAGGTCAGTATTAGGTCAGTATTAGGTCAGTGTTTGGTCTGTATTAGGTCAGTGTTGGGTCAGTATTAGGTCAGTATTAGGTCAGTGTTTGGTCAGTGTTTGGTCAGTATTAGGTCAGTGTTTGGTCAGTATTAGGTCAGTATTAGGTCAGTATTTGGTCAGTATTAGGTCAGTGTTTGGTCAGTATTAGGTCAGTATTAGGTCAGTATTTGGTCTGTATTAGGTCAGTGTTTGGTCAGTGTTTGGTCAGTGTTTGGTCAGTATTAGGTCAGTGTTTGGTCTGTATTTGGTCAGTGTTTGGTCAGTATTAGGTCAGTGTTTGGTCAGTATTAGGTCAGTGTTTGGTCGTATTAGGTCAGTGTTTGGTCTGTATTAGGTCAGTGTTTGGTCAGTATTAGGTCAGTGTTAGGTCAGTATTAGGTCAGTATTTGGTCTGTATTAGGTCAGTGTTTGGTCAGTGTTTGGTCTGTATTAGGTCAGTGTTTGGTCAGTATTAGGTCAGTGTTTGGTCAGTATTAGGTCAGTATTAGGTCAGTATTAGGTCAGTATTTGGTCAGTATTAGGTCAGTGTTTGGTCAGTATTAGGTCAGTATTAGGTCAGTATTAGGTCAGTGTTTGGTCTGTATTAGGTCAGTGTTTGGTCAGTATTAGGTCAGTATTAGGTCAGTGTTTGGTCAGTGTTTGGTCAGTATTAGGTCAGTGTTTGGTCAGTATTAGGTCAGTATTAGGTCAGTATTTGGTCAGTATTAGGTCAGTGTTTGGTCAGTGTTTGGGTCAGTGTTTGGTCAGTATTAGGTCAGTGTTTGGTCTGTATTTGGTCAGTGTTTTGGTCAGTATTAGGTCAGTGTTTGGTCAGTATTAGGTCAGTGTTTGGTCTGTATAGGTCAGTGTTTGGTCTGTATTAGGTCAGTGTTTGGTCAGTGTTGGTCAGTATTAGCTCAGTGTTTGGTCAGTATTAGGTCAGTATTAGGTCAGTATTAGGTCAGTATTGGTCTGTATTAGGTCAGTGTTTGGTCAGTGTTTGGTCAGTGTTTGGTCAGTATTAGGTCAGTGTTTGGTCTGTATTTGGTCAGTGTTTGGTCAGTATTAGGTCAGTGTTGGTCAGTATTAGGTCAGTGTTTGGTTTGTATTAGGTCAGTGTTTGGTCTGTATTTGGTCTGTATTTGGTCAGTATTAGGTCAGTATTAGGTCAGTGTTTGGTCTGTATTAGGTCAGTGTTTGGTCAGTATTAGGTCAGTGTTTGGTCAGTATTAGGTCAGTGTTTGGTCAGTGTTTGGTCAGTATTAGGTCAGTGTTTGGTCAGTGTTTGGTCAGTATTAGGTCAGTGTTTGGTCAGTATTAGGTCAGTGTTTGGTCTGTATTAGGTCAGTATTAGGTCAGTGTTTGGTCAGTGTTTGGTCAGTGTTTGGTCAGTATTAGGTCAGTATTAGGTCAGTGTTTGGTCAGTATTAGGTCAGTATTAGGTCAGTGTTTGGTCAGTATTATGTCAGTATTTAGTCAGTGTTTGGTCAGTGTTTGGTCAGTATTATGTCAGTATTATGTCAGTATTTAGTCAGTGTTTGGTCAGTGTTTGGTCAGTGTTTGGTCAGTGTTTGGTCAGTGTTTGGTCAGTATTAGGTCAGTGTGTCTACAGGAAAACAACACATACAGGTTTTGCGAAATGTACGACCTCAGTATGTCTGGATTAAACTCCACCCGCCTATCTCTGCCCAAGTCTCCAGCCTGTTTGTATCCTGCTGAATCCTCTAGCGATCCTCCCCCATGTCCACAGTTCCCCCAAACCCTGAGTGGTCTGTAAAACTATGAATCAGGACCCTACATTCTCCACCAGATCATTTACGTATATTAAAAATTACACGGTCCCAGCACTGATCCCTGGGCGACACAGATCTCCAGATCCAGAAAGACAGCCTTCCAGTACCACACTCTCTTCTCTCTGGACTATCCCAGTTCAGTATCCCCCTGACCCACTCACTGTGATCCCATGGAAACAACACCGTCTGGAACAGACTGCCATGAGGGACCATGTGAAAGGATCACTGAGGTTATTATTAACAATATCTCCCCCGCTGCCCTCCTCAATCATCGACATCAATTCTCAAAAATCCTCGTACCTGTGAGACATGAACTCCCACATAAACACAGGCTGACCCAGCTTCGAATAAACGATACCAGTTGGAAAACCCCCCCGTCCCCAAACCCCCCCCCATATAAACCCCCCCGTCCCCGACCCCACTCCCCATATAATCCCCCGTCCCCGACCCCACCCCCCCATATACACCCCCCCTCCCCGTCCCCGACCCCCCCATATAAACCCCCCTGTCCCTGACCCCACCCCCATATAAACCCCCCTGTCCCTGACCCCACCCCCATATAAACCCCCCTGTCCCTGACCCCACCCCACCCCCCCATATAAACCCCCCTGTCCTCAACCCCACCCCACCCCCCCATATAAACCCCCCCGTCCCAAACCCCCCCCCATATACACCCCCTGTCCCCGACCCCACCCCCCATATAATCCCCCTGTCCCCGACCCCACCCCCCCATATAAACCCCCCGTCCCCGCCCCACCCCCATATAATCCCCCTGTCCCCGACCCCCACCCCCCCATATAAACCCCCCGTCCCCGACCCCACACCCCCATATAATCCCCGTCCGCCCCCCCACCCCCCATATAAACCCCTGTCCCCGACCCCACCCCCATATAAACCCCTGTCCCGACCCCCCCCCATATAACCCCCCTGTCCCCGACCCCTACCCCCATATAACCCCCCTGTCCTCCGACCCTACCCCCCATATAAACCCCCTGTCCCCGACCCCACCCCCCATATAACCCCCCTGTCCCCGACCCCTACCCCCCATATAACCCCCACTGTCCCGACCCCCACCCCCCATATAAACCCCCCTGTCCCGACCCCACACCCCATATAACCCCCTGTCCCCGACCCACCCCCCATATAAACCCCCCTGTCCCCGACCCCACCCCCCCTATAAACCCCCCTGTCCCCGACCCCACACCCCATATAAACCCCCGTCCCCGACCCCACCCCCATATAAACCCCCCGTCCCTGACCCCACCCCCCATATAAACCCCCCTGTCCCCGACCCCACACCCCATATAAACCCCCCTGTCCCCGACCCCACCCCCCATATAACCCCCCTGTCCCCGACCCTACCCCCCATATAACC
>NC_092741.1:8257551-8365167 GCF_047496795.1 Chiloscyllium punctatum
ATAGGGGGGGGGATATACCCCGGGATAGGGGGGGGGGATATACCCCGGGATAGGGGGGGGGATGTACCCCGGGATAGGGGGGGGGGATATACCCCGGGATAGGGGGGGGGGGATATACCCCGGGATAGGGGGGGGGGGATGTACCCCGGGATAGGGGGGGGGGGGATATACCCCGGGATAGGGGGTGGGATATACCCCGGGATAGGGGGGGGGGATATACCCTCGGGATAGGGGGGGGGATATACCCCGGGATAGGGGGGGGGGGGGATATACCCCGGGATATGGGGGGGGGGATATACCCCGGGATATGGGGGGGGGATATACCCCGGGATAGGGGGGGGGGTAAATACCCCCGGGATAGGGGGGGGATATACCCCGGGATAGGGGGGGGGGATATTACCCCGGGATAGGGGGGGGGGATATACCCCCGGGATAGGGGGGGGGGGGGATATACCCCCGGGATAGGGGGGGGGATATACCCCGGGATAGGGGGGGGGGATATACCCCGGGATAGGGGGGGGGATATACCCCAGGATGGGGGGGGGGGGATATACCCCCGGGATAGGGGGGGGGGATATACCCCCGGGATAGGGGGGGGGGGATATACCCCGGGATAGGGGGGGGGATATACCCCCGGGATAGGGGGGGGGGATATACCCCGGGATGGGGGGGGATATACCCCCGGGATGGGGGGGGGGATATACCCCGGGATAGGGGGGGGGGGATACCCCCGGGATAGTGGGGGGGGATATACCCCGGGATATGGGGGGGGATATACCCTGGGATAGGGGGGGGGGTAAATACCCCCGGGATAGGGGGGGGTAAATACCCCCGGGATAGGGGGGTGGGGGGATATACCCCCGGGATGGGGGGGGGGGATATACCCCCGGGATAGTGGGGGGGGATATACCCCGGGATATGGGGGGGGATATACCCCCGGGATAGGGGGGGGGGTAAATACCCCCGGGATAGGGGGGGGGGATATACCCCGGGATAGGGGGGGGGATATACCCCGGGATAGGGGGGGGGGATATACCCCGGGATGGGGGGGGATATACCCCGGGATAGGGGGGGGGGGGATATACCCCGGGATAGGGGGGGGATATACCCCGGGATAGGGGGGGGGGGGATATACCCCCGGGATAGGGGGGGGGGATATACCCCCGGGATAGGGGGGGGGGATATACCCCCGGGATAGGGGGGGGGGGATATACCCCCGGGATAGGGGGGGGGATATACCCCGGGATAGGGGGGGGGGGGGATATACCCCCGGGATAGGGGGGGGGGGGATATACCCCGGGATAGGGGGGGGGATATACCCCGGGATAGGGGGAGGGGGATATACCCCGGGATAGGGGGGGGGGATATACCCCGGGATAGGGGGGGGGGATATACCCCGGGATAGGGGGGGGGGATATACCCCGGGATAGGGGGGGGGGGATATACCCCCGGGATATGGGGGGGGATATACCCCGGGATAGGGGGGGGGATATACCCCGGGATATGGGGGGGGATATACCCCGGGATGGGGGGGGGGGATATACCCCGGGATAGTGGGGGGGGATATACCCCCGGGATAGGGGGGGGGTAAATACCCCCGGGATAGGGGGGGGGTAAATACCCCTGGGATAGGGGGGGGGGATATACCCCGGGATAGGGGGGGGGGGATATACCCCGGGATAGGGGGAGGGGGATATACCCGGGATAGGGGGGGGGGATATACCCCGGGATAGTGGCGGGGGATATACCCCGGGATAGGGGTGGGGATATACCCCGGGATGGGGGGGGGGGGGATATACCCCGGGATAGGGGGGGGGATATACCCCGGGATAGGGGGGGGGGATATACCCCGGGATGGGGGGGGGGGATGTACCCCGGGATAGGGGGGGGGGATATACCCCGGGATAGGGGGGGGGGATATACCCCGGGATAGGGGGGGGGGGATGTACCCCGGGATAGGGGGGGGGATATACCCCGGGATAGGGGGGGGGGGGATATACCCTCGGGATAGGGGGGGGGATATACCCCGGGATGGGGGGGGGGATATACCCCGGGATATGGGGGGGGGATATACCCCGGGATGGGGGGGGGGGTAAATACCCCCGGGATAGGGGGGGGATATACCCCGGGATAGGGGGGGGGGGGGATATACCCCCGGGATAGGGGGGGGGGATATACCCCCGGGATAGGGGGGGGGGATATACCCCGGGATAGGGGGGGGATATACCCCCGGGATAGGGGGGGGGGATATACCCCGGGATAGGGGGGGGATATACCCCCGGGATGGGGGGGGGGATATACCCCGGGATAGGGGGGTGGGGGATACCCCCGGGATAGTGGGGGGGGATATACCCCGGGATATGGGGGGGGATATACCCTGGGATAGGGGGGGGGGGTAAATACCCCCGGGATAGGGGGGGGGTAAATACCCCCGGGATAGGGGGGGGGGGATATACCCCCGGGATAGGGGGGGGGGATATACCCCCGGGATAGTGGGGGGGGATATACCCCGGGATATGGGGGGGGATATACCCCGGGATAGGGGGGGGGGATATACCCCGGGATAGGGGGAGGGGGATATACCCCGGGATGGGGGGGGGGATATACCCCGGGATAGGGGGGGGGGGATATACCCCGGGATAGGGGGGGGGGATATACCCCGGGATAGGGGGGGGGGGATATACCCCCGGGATAGGGGGGGGGGATATACCCCGGGATGGGGGGGGGATATACCCCGGGATAGGGGGGGGGGATATACCCCAGGATAGGGGGAGGGGGATATACCCCGGGATAGGGGGGGGGGGATATACCCCCGGGATAGGGGGGGGGGGATATACCCCGGGATAGGGGGGGGGGATATACCCCCGGGATAGGAGGGGGGGGATATACCCCGGGATGGGGGGGGGGATATAACCCCGGGATAGGGGGGGGGGTATACCCCGGGATAGGGGGGGGGGGATATACCCCCAGGATAGGGGGGGGGGGATATACCCCCGGGATAGGGGGGGGATATACCCCCGGGATAGGGGGGGGGGATATACCCCCGGGATGGGGGGGGGGGGGATATACCCCGGGATAGGGGGGGGGGATATACCCCCGGGATAGGGGGGGGGGGGGAGATATACCCCCGGGATGGGGGGGGGGGGATATACCCCCGGGATGGGGGGGGGGGATATACCCCGGGATGGGGGGGGGGGGGGATATACCCCAGGATAGGGGGGGGTATATACCCCGGGATAGTGGGGGGGATATACCCCCGGGATAGGGGGGGGGATATACCCCCGGGATAGGGGGGGGGGAGATATACCCCCGGGATAGGGGGGGGGGATATACCCCGGGATAGGGGGGGGATATACCCCCGGGATAGGGGGGGGGGGGGGGGGGGGGGGGGGGGATATACCCCGGGATAGGGGGGGGGATATACCCCCGGGATGGGGGGGGGGATATACCCCGGGATAGGGGGGTGGGGGATACCCCCGGGATAGTGGGGGGGGATATACCCCGGGATATGGGGGGGGATATACCCTGGGATAGGGGGGGGGGGTAAATACCCCCGGGATAGGGGGGGGGTAAATACCCCCGGGATAGGGGGGGGGGGATATACCCCCGGGATAGGGGGGGGGGATATACCCCCGGGATAGTGGGGGGGGATATACCCCGGGATATGGGGGGGGATATACCCCGGGATATGGGGGGGGGGGATATACCCCGGGATAGGGGGGGGGGGATGTACCCCGGGATAGGGGGGGGGATATACCCCGGGATAGGGGGGGGGGGATATACCCTCGGGATAGGGGGGGGATATACCCCGGGATGGGGGGGGGGATATACCCCGGGATATGGGGGGGGGATATACCCCGGGATGGGGGGGGGGGGTAAATACCCCCGGGATAGGGGGGGGATATACCCCGGGATAGGGGGGGGGGGATATACCCCCGGGATAGGGGGGGGGGATATACCCCCGGGATAGGGGGGGGGGATATACCCCGGGATAGGGGGGGGATATACCCCCGGGATAGGGGGGGGGGGATATACCCCGGGATAGGGGGGGGATATACCCCCGGGATGGGGGGGGGGATATACCCCGGGATAGGGGGGTGGGGGATACCCCCGGGATAGTGGGGGGGGATATACCCCGGGATATGGGGGGGGATATACCCTGGGATAGGGGGGGGGGGTAAATACCCCCGGGATAGGGGGGGGGTAAATACCCCCGGGATAGGGGGGGGGGGATATACCCCCGGGATAGGGGGGGGATATACCCCCGGGATAGTGGGGGGGGATATACCCCGGGATATGGGGGGGGATATACCCCGGGATAGGGGGGGGGGATATACCCCGGGATAGGGGGAGGGGGATATACCCCGGGATGGGGGGGGGGATATACCCCGGGATAGGGGGGGGGGATATACCCCGGGATAGGGGGGGGGGATATACCCCGGGATAGGGGGGGGGGGATATACCCCCGGGATAGGGGGGGGGGATATACCCCGGGATGGGGGGGGGATATACCCCGGGATAGGGGGGGGGGGATATACCCCAGGATAGGGGGAGGGGGATATACCCCGGGATAGGGGGGGGGGGATATACCCCCGGGATAGGGGGGGGGGGATATACCCCGGGATAGGGGGGGGGGATATACCCCCGGGATAGGAGGGGGGGGATATACCCCGGGATGGGGGGGGGGATATAACCCCGGGATAGGGGGGGGGGTATACCCCGGGATAGGGGGGGGGGGATATACCCCCAGGATAGGGGGGGGGGATATACCCCCGGGATAGGGGGGGGATATACCCCCGGGATAGGGGGGGGGGATATACCCCCGGGATGGGGGGGGGGGGGATATACCCCGGGATAGGGGGGGGGGATATACCCCCGGGATAGGGGGGGGGGGGAGATATACCCCCGGGATGGGGGGGGGGGGGATATACCCCCGGGATGGGGGGGGGGGATATACCCCGGGATGGGGGGGGGGGGGGATATACCCCAGGATAGGGGGGGGTATATACCCCGGGATAGTGGGGGGGATATACCCCCGGGATAGGGGGGGGGATATACCCCCGGGATAGGGGGGGGGGAGATATACCCCCGGGATAGGGGGGGGGGATATACCCCGGGATAGGGGGGGGATATACCCCCGGGATAGGGGGGGGGGGATATACCCCGGGATAGGGGGGGGATATACCCCCGGGATGGGGGGGGGGATATACCCCGGGATAGGGGGGTGGGGGATACCCCCGGGATAGTGGGGGGGGATATACCCCGGGATATGGGGGGGGATATACCCTGGGATAGGGGGGGGGGTAAATACCCCCGGGATAGGGGGGGGGTAAATACCCCCGGGATAGGGGGGGGGGGATATACCCCCGGGATAGGGGGGGGGGATATACCCCCGGGATAGTGGGGGGGGATATACCCCGGGATATGGGGGGGGATATACCCCGGGATAGGGGGGGGGGATATACCCCGGGATAGGGGGAGGGGGATATACCCCGGGATGGGGGGGGGGATATACCCCGGGATAGGGGGGGGGGATATACCCCGGGATAGGGGGGGGGGATATACCCCGGGATAGGGGGGGGGGGATATACCCCCGGGATAGGGGGGGGGGATATACCCCGGGATGGGGGGGGGATATACCCCGGGATAGGGGGGGGGGATATACCCCAGGATAGGGGGAGGGGGATATACCCCGGGATAGGGGGGGGGGATATACCCCCGGGATAGGGGGGGGGGGATATACCCCGGGATAGGGGGGGGGGATATACCCCCGGGATAGGAGGGGGGGGATATACCCCGGGATGGGGGGGGGGGATATAACCCCGGGATAGGGGGGGGGGTATACCCCGGGATAGGGGGGGGGGGATATACCCCCAGGATAGGGGGGGGGATATACCCCCGGGATAGGGGGGGGATATACCCCCGGGATAGGGGGGGGGGATATACCCCCGGGATGGGGGGGGGGGGATATACCCCGGGATAGGGGGGGGGGATATACCCCCGGGATAGGGGGGGGGGGGAGATATACCCCCGGGATGGGGGGGGGGGGATATACCCCCGGGATGGGGGGGGGGGATATACCCCGGGATGGGGGGGGGGGGGATATACCCCAGGATAGGGGGGGGTATATACCCCGGGATAGTGGGGGGGATATACCCCCGGGATAGGGGGGGGGATATACCCCCGGGATAGGGGGGAGGGTATATACCCCGGGATGGGGGGGGTAAATACACCGGGATGGGGGGGGGATATACCCCCGGGATAGGGGGGTGTATATACACCGGGATAGGGGGGGGTAAATACACCGGGATAGGGGGGGGGATATACCGCCGGGATAGGGGGGGGATATACACCGGGATAGGGGGGGGGATATACCCCCGGGATAGGGGGGGGTAAATACACCGGGATGGGGGGGGGGGATATACCCCCGGGATAGGGGGGGGGTAAATACACCGGGATAGGGGGGGGTATATACACTGGGATGGGGGGGGGGGTAAATACACCGGGATGGGGGGGGGGATATACCCCGGGATGGGGGGGGGGGATATACACCGGGATAGGGGGGGGGATATACCCCCGGGATAGGGGGGGGTAAATACACCGGGATGGGGGGGATATACCCCGGGATAGGGGGGGTATATACCCCCGGGATAGGGGGGGGATATACCCCCGGGATGGGGGGGGGATATACCCCCGGGATAGGGGGGGGGGTAAATACACCAGGATGGGAGGGGGGTATATACCCTGGGATGGGGGGGGGGTAAATACACCGGGATGGGGGGGGTATATACCCCCGGGATAGGGGGGGTAAATACACCGGGATGGGGGGGTATATACCCCCGGGATGGGTGGGTAAATACACCGGGATGGGGGGGGGTATATACCCCCGGGATAGGGGGGGGTAAATACACCGGGATGGGGGGGGTATATATACCCCCGGGATAGGGGGGGTATATATACCCCCGGGATGGGGGGGGTAAATACACCCGGGATAGGGGGGGGTAAATACACCGGGATGGGGGGGTATATACCCCGGGATGGGGGGGGATATACCCCGGGATAGGGGGGGTAAATACATCAGGATGGGAGGGGGGTATATACCCCGGGATGGGGGGGGGATATACCCCCGGGATGGGGGGGGTAAATACATCAGGATGGGAGGGGGGTATATACCCCGGGATGGGGGGGTGATATACCCCCGGGATGGGGGGGGTAAATACACCAGGATGGGAGGGGGGTATATACCCGGGATGGGGGGGGGATATACCCCCGGGATAGGGGGGGGTAAATACACCAGGATGGGAGGGGGGTATATACTCCGGAATGGGGGGGGTAAATACACCGGGATGGGGGGGGGTATATACCCCCGGGATGGGGGGGTAAATACACCGGTATGGGGGGGTATATACCCCCGGGATGGGGGGGGTAAATACACCAGGATGGGGGTGGTATATACCCCCGGGATAGGGGGGGTAAATACACCGGGATAGGGGGTATATACCCCCGGGATAGGGGGGGTATATACCCCCGGGATAGGGGGGTAAATACACCAGGATGGGGGGGGGGGTATATACCCCGGGATAGGGGGGGGTAAATACACCGGGATGGGGGGAGTAAATACACCGGGATGGGGGGGTATATACCCCTGGGATAGGGGGGGTAAATACACCAGGATGGGGGGGGGTATATACACCGGGATGGGGGGGTAAATACACCGGGATGGGGGGGGTATATACCCCCGGGATGGGGGGGTAAATACCCCCGGGATGGGGGGGGTAAATACACCGGGATAGGGGGGGTATATACCCCGGGATGGGGGGGTAAATACACCGGGATGGGGGGGGTAAATACACCGGGATAGGGGGTATATACCCCCGGGATGGGGGGCGGGTATATACCCCCGGGATGGGGGGGGGTAAATACACCGGGATAGGGGGGGTTTATACCCCGGGATAGGGGGGGTAAATACACCGGGATGGGGGGTATATACCCCGGGATGGGGGGTAAATACACCGGGATAGGGGGGTATATACCCCCGGGTTAGGGGGGGTATATACACCGGGATAGGGGGGTATATACCCCCGGGATGGGGGGGTATATACCCCTGGATAGGGGGGTAAATACTCCGGGATAGGGGGGTATATACCCCTGGGATAGGGGGGTAAATACACCGGGATAGGGGGGTATATACCCCGGGATGGGGGGGCATATACCCCGGGATAGGGGGGTATATACCCCGGGATAGGCGGGGCAAATACACCTGGATAGGGGGGGTAAATACACCAGGATAGGGGGTGAATACCCCGGGATAGGGGGTGTAAATACCCCAGGATGGGGGGGGTATATACCCCCGGGATAGGGGGGGTATATACCCCGGGATAGGGGGTAAATACCCCAGGATGGGGGGATATATACCCCCGGGACAGGGGGGGTAAATACCCCGGGATAGGGGGTAAATACCCTGGGATAGGGGGGGTGGATATACCCCCGGGATAGGGGGGGGATATACCCCCGGGATAGGGGGGGGGGTAAATACACCCGGGATGGGGGGGGGGATATACCCCCGGGATAGGGGGGGTGGGATATACCCCCGGGATAGGGGGGGGTAAATACACCCGGGATAGGGGGGGGGATATACCCCCGGGATGGGGGGGGGGTAAATACACCCGGGATGGGGGGGGGGATATACCCCGGGATAGGGGGGGGGATATACCCCCGGGATAGGGGGGGGGGATATACCCCGGGATGGGGGGGTAAATACACCGGGATGGGGGGGGTAAATACACCGGGATAGGGGGTATATACCCCCGGGATGGGGGGCGGGTATATACCCCCGGGATGGGGGGGTAAATACACCGGGATAGGGGGGGTTTATACCCCGGGATGGGGGGGTAAATACACCGGGATGGGGGGTATATACCCCGGGATGGGGGGTAAATACACCGGGATAGGGGGTATATACCCCCGGGTTAGGGGGGGTATATACACCGGGATAGGGGGGTATATACCCCCGGGATGGGGGGGTATATACCCCTGGATAGGGGGGTAAATACTCCGGGATAGGGGGGTATATACCCCTGGGATAGGGGGGTAAATACACTGGGATAGGGGGGTATATACCCCGGGATGGGGGGGCATATACCCCGGGATAGGGGGGTATATACCCCGGGATAGGGGGGGCAAATACACCTGGATAGGGGGGTAAATACACCAGGATAGGGGGTGAATACCCCGGGATAGGGGGTGTAAATACCCCAGGATGGGGGGGGTATATACCCCCGGGATAGGGGGGGTATATACCCCGGGATAGGGGGTAAATACCCCAGGATGGGGGGGTATATACCCCCGGGACAGGGGGGGTAAATACCCCGGGATAGGGGGTAAATACCCTGGGATAGGGGGGGTGGATATACCCCCGGGATAGGGGGGGGATATACCCCCGGGATAGGGGGGGGGGGTAAATACACCCGGGATGGGGGGGGGGATATACCCCCGGGATAGGGGGGGGGTAAATACACCCGGGATAGGGGGGGGGATATACCCCCGGGATGGGGGGGGGGGTAAATACACCCGGGATGGGGGGGGGGGGATATACCCCGGGATAGGGGGGGGGGATATACCCCCGGGATAGGGGGGGGGGATATACCCCGGGATGGGGGGGGGGTATACCCCGGGATAGGGGGGGGATATACCCCCGGGATAGGGGGGGGGATATACCCCCGGGATTGGGGGGGGGATATACCCCGGGATGGGGGGGGGGATATACCCCGGGATAGGGGGGGGGGATATACCCCCGGGATAGGGGGGGGGAATATACCCCTGGGATGGGGGGGGGGTAAATACACCCGGGATAGGGGGGGGGATATACCCCCGGGATAGGGGGGGTGATATACCCCCGGGATAGGGGGGGGGTAAATACACCCGGGATAGGGGGGGGATATACCCCCGGGATGGGGGGGGGATATACCCCAGGGATAGGGGGGGGTATATACCCCCGGGATAGGGGGGGGATATACACCCGGGATAGGAGGGGGGGGATATACCCCGGGATGGGGGGGGGGATATACCCCCGGGATGGGGGGGGTATATACCCCGGGATGGGGGGGGTAAATACACCGGGATGGGGGGGGGATATACCCCCGGGATGGGGGGGAGGATATACCCCGGGATAGGGGGGGTAAATACACCCGGGATAGGGGGGGGGGATATACCCCCGGGATGGGGGGGGGATATACCCCCGGGATAGGGGGGGGGATATACCCCCGGGATAGGGGGGGATATACCCCCGGGATAGGGGGGGGATATACCCCCGGGATAGGGGCGGGGGGGATATACCCCCGGGATGGGGGGGGGATATACCCCGGGATGGGGGGGGGGGATATACCCCCGGGATAGGGGGGGGATATACTCCCGGGATGGGGAGGGTGGATATACCCCCGGGATAGGGGGGGGGGATATACCCCCGGGATGGGGGAGGGGGATATACCCCCGGGATGGGGGGGGGATATACCCCGGGATGGGGGGGGGGATATACCCCCGGGATAGGGGGGGATATACCCCCGGGATAGGGGGGGGTATACCCCCGGGATAGGGGGGGGGGTATATACCCCTGGGATAGGGGGGGTAAATACACCGGGATGGGGGGGTATATACCCCGGGATGGGGGGGTATATACCCCGGGATGGGGGGGTAAATACACCTGGATAGGGGGGTATATACCCCGGGATAGGGGGGGCAAATACACCGGGATAGGGGGGGTATATACACCGGGATAGGGGGGTATATACCCCGGGATGGGGGGGTAAATACACCGGGATAGGGGGGTAAATACCCCGGGATAGGGGGGTAAATACACCGGGATAGGGGGGGGTATACACACCGGGATAGGGGGGTATATACCCCGGGATGGGGGGGTAAATACACTGGGATAGGGGGGTAAATACCCCGGGATAGGGGGGGTAAATACCCCGGGATAGGGGGTATATACCCCGGGATAGGGGGTAAATACACCGGGATAGGGGGGTATATACCCCAGGATAGGGGTGGTATATACCCCGGGATGGCGGGGGGTATATACCCCCGGGATAGGGAGGTAAATACACCGGGATAGGGGGGGTAAATACCCCGGGATAGGGGGGTAAATACACCAGGATAGGGGGTGAATACCCCGGGATAGGGGGTGTAAATACCCCAGGATGGGGGGTATATACCCCCGGGACAGGGGTGGTAAATACCCCGGGATAGGGGGCAAATACCCCGGGATAGGGGTAAATACACCGTGATGGGGGTAAATACCTCGGGATCGGGGTTAAATACCCCAGGATGGGGGGGCAAATACCCTGGGATAGGGTGGGGAAATACCCTGGGATAGGGTGGGTAAATACCCTGGGATTGGGGTGGCAAATACACCAGGATTGGGGGTAAATACCCTGGGATAGGGGGTAAATACACTGGGATGGGGGGTAAATACACCGGGAATGGGGGGGTAAATACACCGGGAATGGGGGGGGTAAATACACCGGGATGGGGGAGGGGTAAATACACCGGGATGGGGGAGGCAAATACACCGGGATAGGGGGAGTAAACACCCCTGGATAGGGGGGAAATACCGCGGGATGGGGGGGTAAATACCCCGGGATAGGGGGTAAATACCCCGGGATGGGGGGGGCAAATTCACCGGGATGGGGGGTCAAATACCCCGGGATAGGGGGCATATACACCGGGATGGGGGTAAATACACTGGAATGGGGGTGCAAATACCCCAGGATGGGGGGGGCAAATACACTGGGATAGGGGTTAATACCCTGGGATGGGGGGGCAAATACCCCGCGATAGGGGGTAAATACCCCAGGATGGGGGGGGTAAATACACCGGGATGTGTGGTAAATAAACCGGGAAGGGGGGGGAAATACACCAGGATGGGGGGTAAATACCCCGGGATAGGGGTGGCAAATACCCCGGGATTGGGGGGTAAATACCCCGGGATAGGGTGGGTAAATACCCCGGGATGGGGGGCAAATACTCCGGGATAGGGGGTAAATACACTGGGATGGGGGCATATACCCCAGGATGGGAGGCAAATACCCTGGGAGGGGGGGTAAATACCCCTGGATAGGGTGGGTAAATACCCCGGGATGGTGGGTAAATACCCCGGGATAGGGGGGCATATACACTGGGATGGGGGTAAATACACTGGAATGGGGGTGCAAATACCCCAGGATGGGGGGGGCAAATACACTGGGATAGGGGGCAAATACCCTGTGATAGGAGGGCAAATACCCCGTGATAGGGTGGGTAAATACCCTGGGATGGGGGGGGCAAATACACCGGGATGGGGTAAATACCCTGGGATAGGGGGTAAATACCCCAGGATAGGTGCCAAATACCCCGGGATGGGGGGGGGCACATACCCCAGGATATGGGGTAAATACCCTGGGATGGGGGGGCAAATACACCGGGATAGGGGGTAAATACCCTGGGATAGGGGGTAAATACACCGGGATGGGGGGCAAATACACCGGGATAGGGGGTAAATACCCTGGGGGGGGGCAAATACACCGGGATAGGGGGTAAATACCCTGGGATGCGGGGCAAATACCCCGCGATAGGGGGTAAATACCCCAGGATGGGGGGGCAAATACACCAGGATGGGGGGGAAAATACCCCAGGATATGGGGTAAATACCCTGGGATAGGGGGTAAATACACGGGAAGGGGGGGAAAATACACTGGATGGGGGGTTAATACCCCGGGATAGGGGGTAAATACCCCAGGATAGAGGGATAAATACCCCGGGTTGGGGGGCAAATACCCCGGGATGGGGGGGGGGTAAATACACCAGGGTGGGGGGCAAATACCCCAGGATAGGGGGTAAATACCCCGGGTTGGGGGGGCAAATACCCCGGGATAGGGGGTAAATACCCCGGGATGGGGGGTAAATACCCCAGGATAGGGGGTAAATACACCGGGATGGGGGGTAAATACCCCAGGATAGGGGGTAAATACCCCAGGATAGGAGGTAAATACACTGGGATAGGGTGGGCAAATACCCCGGGATGGGGGGGTAAATACCCTGGGATGGGGGGGACATACCCCAGGATAGGGAGGGTAAATACAATGGGATGGGGGGCAAATACCCCAGGATAGGGGGTAAATACCCCAGGATGGGGGGTAAATACCCCGGGACAGGGGGGCAAATACCCCAGGATGGGGGGGGGGTAAATACCCCGGGATGAGGGGGGTAAATAAACCAGGATAGGGGCTATATACACAGCGATAGGGGGTAAATACACCGGGATGGGGGGGCAAATACACCGGGCTAGGGGGAGTAAACACTCCGGGATGGGGGGTAAATACCCCGGGATAGGGGGGTAAATACACCGGGATGGGGGGTAAATACACCGGGATGGGGGGGCATATACACCGGGATGGGGGGAGAATACACTGGGATGGGGGTAAATGCGCTGGGATAGGGGGTAAATACGCCGGGATAGGGGGGAAATACCCCAGGATAGGGAGGGTAAATACCCCAGGATGGGGGGGTAAATACCCCAGGATAGGGGGGGCAAATACCCCAGGATGGGGGGTAAATATCCCAGGATGAGGGGGGTAAATACCCCGACATAGGGGCTATATACTCCGCTATAGGGGGTAAATACAACGGGATGGGGGGCAAATACACTGGGATGGGGGGGCAAATACCCTGGGATGGGGGGAAAATACCCCGGGATGGGGGGGGGGTGAATACACCGGGATAGGGGGGGCATATACACCGGGATAGGGGGTAAATACATTGGGATGGGGGGGCAAATACCCCGGGATGGGGGGGCAAATACACTGGGATAGGTGGTCAAATACCCCAGGATGGGGGGTAAATACCCCAGGATGGGGGGTAAATACACCGGGATAGGGGTGGTAAATACACCGGGATAGGGGGTAAATACCCCGGGATGGGGGGGGGGTAAATACCCCGGGATGGGGGGGAGCAAATACACCGGGATAGGGGGTCAAATACCCCCGGATGGGGGGCAAAAACACCGGGATGGGGGTAAATACCCCAGGATAGGGGGTGTAAATACCCCAGGATAGGGGGGTAAATACCCCAGGATGAGGGGGGTGGGGTAAATACACCGGGATGGGGGGCAAATACCCCGGGATGGGGGGTTAAATACACTGGGATAGGGATGTAAATACCCCAGGATAGGGGGTAAATACCCCAGGATAGGGGGTAAATACACCGGGATGGGGGGTAAATACCCCAGGATAGGGGGTAAATACCCCAGGATAGGAGGTAAATACACTGGGATAGGGTGGGCAAATACCTGGGATGGGGGGGTAAATACCCCGGGATGGGGGGGACATACCCCAGGATAGGGAGGGTAAATACAATGGGATGGGGGGCAAATACCCCAGGATAGGGGGTAAATACCCCAGGATGGGGGGGTAAATACCCCGGGATAGGGGGGCAAATACCCCAGGATGGGGGGGTAAATACCCCGGGATGAGGGGGGTAAATAAACCAGGGATAGGGGCTATATACACAGCGATAGGGAGTAAATACACCGGGATGGGGGGGCAAATACACCGGGCTAGGGGGAGTAAACACTCCGGGATGGGGGGTAAATACCCCGGGATAGGGGGGTAAATACACCGGGATGGGGGGGTAAATACACCGGGATGGGGGGGCATATACACCGGGATGGGGGGAGAATACACTGGGATGGGGGTAAATGCGCTGGGATAGGGGGTAAATACGCCGGGATAGGGGGGAAATACCCCAGGATAGGGAGGGTAAATACCCCAGGATGGGGGGTAAATACCCCAGGATAGGGGGGGGCAAATACCCCAGGATGGGGGGTAAATATCCCAGGATGAGGGGGGTAAATACCCCGGCATAGGGGCTATATACTCCGCTATAGGGGGTAAATACACCGGGATGGGGGGGCAAATACACTGGGATGGGGGGGCAAATACCCTGGGATGGGGGGAAAATACCCCGGGATGGGGGGGGGGTGAATACAACGGGATAGGGGGGGCATATACACCGGGATAGGGGGTAAATACATTGGGATGGGGGGCAAATACCCCGGGATGGGGGGGCAAATACACTGGGATAGGTGGTCAAATACCCCAGGATGGGGGGTAAGTACCCCAGGATGGGGGGGAGCAAATACACCGGGATAGGGGGTCAAATACCCCAGGATGGGGGGCAAAAACACCGGGATGGGGGTAAATACCCCAGGATAGGGGGTGTAAATACCCCAGGATAGGGGGGTAAATACCCCAGGATAGGGGGTGTAAATACCCCAGGATAGGGGGGGGGGAAATACCCCAGAATGAGGGGGGTGGGGTAAATACACTGGGATGGGGGGCAAATACCCCGGGATGGGGGGTTAAATACACTGGATAGGGATGTAAATACCCCAGGATAGGGGGTAAATACCCCGGGATGGGGGGGGTAAATACACCAGGATAGGGGTAAATACACTGTGATGGGGGGTAAATACACCTAGATGGGGGTAAATACCCTGCGATGAGGGTAAATACACCAGTATAGCGGGTAAATACCCCGGGATGGGGGGTAAATACCCCAGGATAGGGGGTAAATACACCGGGATGGGGGGTAAATACCCAGGATAGGGGGTAAATACCCCAGGATAGGAGGTAAATACACTGGATAGGGTGGGCAAATACCCCGGGATGGGGGGGTAAATACCCTGGGATGGGGGGGACATACCCCAGGATAGGGAGGGTAAATACAACGGGATGGGGGGCAAATACCCCAGGATAGGGCGTAAATACCCCAGGATGGGGGGGTAAATACCCCAGGATAGGGGGTAAATAAACAAGGATAGGGGCTATATACACAGCGATAGGGGGTAAATACACTGGGATGGGGGGCAAATACACAGGGCTAGGGGGAGTAAACACCCCGGGATGGGGGGTAAATACCCCGGGATAGGGGGGTAAATACACCGGGATGGGGGGTAAATACACCGGGATGGGGGGGCATATACACCGGGATGGGGGGAGAATACACTGGGATGGGGGTAAATGCGCCAGGATAGGGGGTAAATACGCCGGGATAGGGGGGAAATACCCAGGATAGGGAGGGTAAATACCCCAGGATGGGGGGGTAAATACCCCGGGATGAGGGGGGTAAATACCCCGGGATAGGGGCTATATACACCGCTATAGGGGGTAAATACACCGGGATGGGGGGGCAAATACACCGGGATGGGGGGGCAAATACCCTGGGATGTGGGGAAAATACCCCGGGATGGGGGGGTGAATACACCGGGATAGGGGGGCATATACACCGGGATAGGGGGTAAATACATTGGGATGGGGGGGCAAATACCCCGGGATGGGGGGGCAAATACAACAGGATAGGTGGTCAAATACCCCAGGATGGGGGGTAAATACCCCAGGATGGGGGGTAAATACACCGGGATAGGGGTGGTAAATACACCGGGATAGGGGGTAAATACCCGGGATGGTGGGTAAATACCCCGGGATGAGGGGGGTAAATACACCGGGATGGGGGGGCAAATACCCTGGGATGGGGGAAAATACCCCGGGATGGGGGGGGGGTGAATACACCGGGATAGGGGGGGCATATACACCGGGATAGGGGGTAAATACATTGGGATGGGGGGGCAAATACCCCGGGATGGGGGTAAATACACTGGGATATGGGGCAAATACCCCGGATAGGGGGTAAATACCCTGGGATAGGGGGTAAATACCTCAGGATGGGGGGTAAATACACCGGGATGTGGGGGGTAATTACCCTGGGATGGGGGTTAAGTACACCGGGATGGGGGGTAAATACACCGGGATGGGGGAGGCTATACAGGGGCAAATACCCCAGGATGGGGGGCAAATACTCCGGGAAAGGGGGGTAAATACCCTGGGATGGGGGGTTAATACCACGGGACGGGGGGCTAATACCCCGGTATGGGGGGGTAAATACACCAAGATGGGGGGCAAATACTCCGGGATAGGGGGTAAATACACCAGGATGGGGGCAAATACCCCGGGATGGGGGGCAAATACCCCGGGAAGGGGGGTAAATACCCCAGGATAGGGGGTAAATACCCCGGGAAAGGGGGCAAATCCCTCGGGATGGGGGCAAATACCCTGGGATGGGGTGGTTAAATACCCCGGGAGAGAGGGGCAAATGCCACGTGATAGGGTTGTAAATACCCGGGATGGGGGGGTAAATACACCGGGATGGGGGGCCAAATACCCCGGGATGGGGGGCAAATATCCCGGGATAGGGAGGTAAATACACCGGGATAGGGGGTAAATACCCTGGGGTGGGTGGGGCAAATTCACCGGGATGGGGGGTGAAATACCCCGGGATAGGGGGTAAATACCCCGGGATAGGGGGTAAATACCCCGGGATGGGGGGCCAAATACCCCGGGATAGGGGGGCAAATATCCCGGGATAGGGGTTAAATACACCGGGTTAGGGGGTAAATACCCCGGAATAGGGGGGCAAATACCCCGGGATAGGGGTTAAATATCCCGGCATGCAGGGGTAAATGCCCCGGAAGCGGGTAAATACCCCGGGATAGGGGGCAAATACCCCGGGATGGGGGGGGTAAATGCCCCAGGATAGGGTTAAATACACTGGGATAGAGGGGGTAAATACACAGGGATAGGGGGGCAAATACCCGGGATGGGGGGTTAAATGCCCAGGGATAGGGGTAAATACCCAGGGATAGGGGGTAAATACCCTGGAATGGGGGGTTAAATACCCCGGGATGGGGGGGCAAATACCCCGGGATTGGGGGTAAATACCCCTGGATGGGGGCAAATACACCGGGATGGGGGGCAAATATCTTGGGAGTGGGGGTAAATACACCAGGATAGGGGGTAAATACACCGGGATGGGGGTTAAATACACAGGGATGGGGGGGGCGGGTAAATACACCGGGTTAGGGGGCAAATACCCCGGGATGGGGGTAAATACCCTGGGATGGGGGGTAAATACTCCAGGATGGGGGGTAAAAACACCGGGATGGGGGGTGGGGTAAATACCCCGGGATGGGGGGAAATACACCGGGATAGGGGGCAAATACCCCGGAGAGGGGGTAAATACACCGGGATAGGGGGGCGAATACCCTGGGAGAGGGGGTAAATACACCGGGATTGGGGGAAAATACCCCGGGATAGGGTTAAATACCCCAGGATGGGGGGTAAATACCCTGGGATGGGGGGCAAATACCCCAGGATGGGGGGCAAATACCCCGGGATGGGGGGGCAAATACCCCGGGATGGGGGAGGGTAAATACACTGGATAGGGGGAAAATACACCAGGAGAGGGGGTAAATACACCGGGATGGGGGTAAATACCCCGGGATAGGGGGTAAATACCCCGAGATGGGGGGGTAAATACCCCGGGATGGGGGGAAATACACAGGATAGGGGGCAAATACCCCGGAGAGGGGTAAATACACCGGGATAGGGGGGCAAATACCCTGGGAGAGGGGGTAAATACACCGGGATTGGGGAAAATACCCCGGGATAGGGTTAAATACCCCAGGATGGGGGGTAAATACCCTGGGATGGGGGGCAAATACCCCGGGATGGGGGCAAATACCCCGGGATGGGGGGGCAAATACCCCGGGATGGGGGGAGGGTAAATACACTGGGATAGGGGGAAAATACACCAGGAGAGGGGGTAAATACACCGGGATGGGGGGGTAAATACCCCGGGATAGGGGGTAAATACACCGGGGTAGGGGGGTAAATGCACCGGGTTGGGGGGTAAATACGCCGGGATGGGGGGGTAAAAACCCCGGGATAGGGGGACAAATACATAGGGATAGGGGGTAAATACCCCACGATGGGGGAGGGTAAATACCCTGGGTTAGGAGGTAAATACACCGGGACGGGGGGTAAATACCCCGGGATAGGGGGTAAATACCCCTGGATATGGGGCAAATACCCTGGGATAGGGGGTAAATACCCCGGGATGGGGGCAAATACCCTGGGATAGGGGGTAAATACCCCGGGATGGGGGGTAAATACCCCGGGATAGGGGGTAAATACACTGGGATAGGGGGTAAATACCCCGGGATAGGGGGATTAATACCCTGGGATGTGGGGGTAAATACCCTGCAATAGGGGGGTAAATACACAGGGGTAGGGGGTAAATACTCCGGGATGGGGGGTAAATACACCGGGATGGGGGGGTAAATACACCGGGATATGGGGTAAATACCCCGGGCTATGGGGGGGTAAATACCCCGGTATATGGGGGGTAAATACCACGGGATATGGGGGTAAATACCCCAGGATAGGGGGTAAATACACCGGGATGGGGTGAGGTAAATACCCTGGGATAGGGGGTAAATACACCGGGATAGGGGGTGAGGTAAATACCCCAGGATAGGGGTCAATACCACCCCAGGGCAAAACCTATCTGGAAATCGCCTGTCCCCAAACACCCCCCATCCTAATATTCCCACCTAAACCCCCTTCCTAAACATCCCCACCTCAGTTACCCCCTTCCCAAATGCTGTCGTCTCTGTGTAGACACACCCACCTCCACCCGAAATATTATTTTCCCGAAATACTCTTGTCCCCAAGTCCTAGCCACTCCAAATGCCCCCATTCTGGGATCACCCTCAGATACGACCCCATGAGTTCAATAGCTACTCTCAAAATACCCTCTCCCAGGATCTCCCCCTTCCTGAAAATGGGATCATGACCCCACCTCAAGGTAAGAGTCTCTACCCCCCCCCCCCCCACCCCCCCCTACACTGGAGACAAGATCCGCTTCCACAAGTACCCCCACTACAAAAGCTTCTTCAAAAACACCACCTCTCGTGATTAATATACCCCATCCTGAAACATACCCTTTTCCAAATACCCCCTCCTGGAATTGAAACCCTCATCCCAAATAACTCCTTCTATATATTCCCTCTCAAAATGAGTCTCCCACCCCCACCTAACCCCGTCCACAAATACCCCATTCCCCCAAACACCCCACACAATGTACCATTCTCTGTATATCCCCTTGGAGGAGAAGTATCTACTCTCCAAACACACCGTTCCATCATCGATATCCCACCCCCTGATCAATATCCCACCCCCCTGATCAATATCCCACCTCCCCGATCAATAGCCCATCCCCCCTGATCAATATCCCACCTCCCCGATCAATAGCCCAGCCCCCCAATCAATATCCCAGCCCCCCAATCAATCAATATCCCCTTGATTAATATCACACCCCCCTGATCAATATCCCACTCCCCGATCAATATCCCACCCCTGATCAATATCCCACCCCCAATTTATATCCTGCCCCAATCAATATCACTCCCTATGATCAATATCCCACCCCGATTAATATCCTGCCCATCACCAAAATCTCAACCATGTGATCAATATCCTACCCCTGATCAATATCCTACCCCTGATCAATATCCCGCCCATCATCTATAGCCCTCCCCGTGATCAATATCCTGTCCCCCAATCAATATTCCACCCTGTGATCAATATCCAACACCGTGATCAAAATCCCACGCCCCTGACCAATATCCTATCTCCCAATCAATATTCCCATCCTGTGATCAATATCTCACCCCTGTGACCATTATTCTTTCCCTCTGATCAATATCCCACCCCCCGATCAATATCCCACCCCCAATCAATACCCCACCCTCCTGAACAATATCCAACCCCCAAACAATATCCCACCACCCTGATCAATACCCCACCCCCGATCAATACCCCACCCCCCTGATCAATACCCCACCCCCCTGATCAATACCCCCCGATCAATATCCCACCCCCCTGATCAATACCCCCCGATCAATATCCCACCCCCCTGATCAATAGTCCACCCCCGATCAATATCCCACCCCTGATCAATATCCCACCCCCCTGATCAATACCCCACCCCCCTGATCAATACCCCACCCCCCTGATCAATACCCCACCCCCCGATCAATATCCCACCCCCCGATCAATATCCCCCCCCTGATCAATACCCCACCCCCGATCAATATCCCACCCCCGATCAATATCCCACCCCCCTGATCAATACCCCACCTACATACAACATAGAACAATACAGCACAGAACAGGCCCTTCGGCTCACGATGTTGTGCCGAACTTCTATCCTAGATTAAGCACCCATCCATGTACCTATCCAAATGCCGCTTAAAGGTCGCCAATGAATCTGACTCTACCACTCCCTCGGGCAGCGCATTCCATGCCCCCACCACTCTCTGGGTAAAGAACCCACCCCTGACATCTCCCCTATACCTTCCACCCTTCACCTTAAATTTATGTCCCCTTGTAACACTCTGTTGTACCCGGGGAAAAAGTTTCTGACTGTCTACTCTATCTATTCCTCTGATCATCTTATAAACCTCTATCAAGTCACCCCTCATCCTTCGCCGTTCCAATGAGAAAAGGCCGAGAACTCTCAACCTATCCTCGTACGACCTACTCTCCATTCCAGGCAACATCCTGGTAAATCTTCTCTGCACCCTCTCCAAAGCTTCCACATCTTTCCTAAAGTGAGGCGACCAGAACTGCACACAGTACTCCAAATGTGGCCTAACCAAAGTCCTGTACAGCTGCAACATCACCTCACGACTCTTGAATTCAATCCCTCTGCTAATGAACGATAATACTCCATAGGCCTTCTTACAAACTCTATCCACCTGAGTGGCAACCTTCAAAGATCTATGTACATAGACCCCAAGATCCCTCTGTTCCTCCACCTGACTAAGAACCCTACCATTAACCCTGTATTCCACATTCTTATTTGTTCTTCCAAAATGGACAACCTCACACTAGACAGGGTTGAACTCCATCTGCCACTCCTCAGCCCAGCTCTGCATCATATCTAAGTCCCTCTGCAGCCGACAACAGCCCTCCTCACTGTCCACAACTCCACCTATCTTCGTATCGTCTGCAAATTTACTGACCCACCCTTCGACTCCCTCATCTAAGTCATTAATAAAAATTACAAACAGCAGAGGACCCAGAACTGATCCCTGCGGAACTCCACTTGTAACTGGGCTCCAGGTTGAATATTTACCATCTACCACCACTCTCTGACTTCGACCGGTTAGCCTGTTTTCTATCCAATTGGCCAAATTTCCCTCTATCCCATGGCTCCTGACTTTCCGCATAAGCCTACCATGGGGAACCTTATCAAATGCCTTACTAAAATCCATGTACACTACATCCACTGCTCTACCTTCATCCACATGCTTGGTCACCTCCTCAAAGAATTCAATAAGACTTGTAAGGCAAGACCTGCCCTTCACAAATCCGTGCTGGCTGTCCCTAATCAAGCAGTGTCTTTCCAGATACTCGTAAATCCTATCCCTCAGTACCCTTTGCATTACTTTGCCTACCACAGAAGTAAGACTAACTGGCCTGTAATTCCCGGGGTTATCCCTATTCCCTTTTTTGAACAGGGGCACAACATTCGCTACTCTCCAGTCCCCTGGTACCACCCCCGTTGCCAGTGAAGACGAGAAGATCATTGCCAACGGTACTGCAATTTCCTCTCTTGCTTCCCACATAATCCTAGGATATATCCCGTCAGGCCCGGGGGACTTGTCTATCCTCAAGTTGTTCAAAATATCCAACACATCTTCCTTCCTAACAGGTATCTCTTCTAGCTTATCAGTCCGTTTCACACTCTCCTCTTCAACAGTACGGTCCCTCTCGTTTGTAAATACTGAAGAGAAGTACTTGTTCAAGACCTCTCCTATCTCTTCCGACTCAATACACAGTCTCCCACCACTGTCCTTGATCGGACCTACCCTCGTTCTCATCATTCTCAGGTTTCTCACATACGCATAGAATGCCTTGGGGTTATCCTTGATCCTATCCGCCAGGGATTTTTCATGCCCTCTCTTAGCTCTCCTAATCCCTTTCTTCAGGTCCCTTCTGGCTATCCTGTATCCCTCCACTGCTCTGTCTGAACCTTGTTTCCTCAACCTTATGTAAGCCTCCTTCTTCCTTTTTACTAGACATTCAACCTCCCTCGTCAACCAAGGCTCCCTCACACGACCATTTCTTTCCTGCCTGATAGGTACATACATATCAAGGACACGTCGTATCTGCTCCTTGAAAAAGTTCCACATTTCCACCACATCTTTCCCTGACAGCCTATGCTCCCAACGTATGCTCCTCAAATCCTGTCTTACATCATCGTAATTTCCCTTCCCCCAATTGTAAAAACTTCCTTGTTGTGCGCACCTATCTCTCTCCATAACCAAGGTGAAAGTCACAGAATTGTGGTCACCATCACCAAAATGTTCACCCACTAACAAGCCCACCACTTGTCCCGGTTCGTTACCGAGTACCAAATCCAATATGGCCTCCCCTCTGGTTGGACAATCTACATACTGCGTTAGAAAAGCTTCCTGGACACACTGCACAAACACCGCCCCATCCAATCTACTTGATCTAAAGAGCTTCCAATCAATATTTGGGAAGTTGAAGTCGCCCATGACTACGACCCTGTGGCTTCTGCACCTTTCCAAAATCTGTTTCCCAATCTGTTTCTCCACATCTCTGCTGCTATTGGGGGGCCTATAATAAACACCCAACAAGGTGACTGCACCTTTCCTATTTCTGACTTCAGCCCATACTACCTCCAGAGGCAGATCCCCCTCAAACTTCCTTTCTGCAGCCGTTATACCATTTCTAATTAGCAACCCCACCCCCCCCTCCTTTTTTACCACCCTCCCTAATCTTACTGAAAATCTGTAACCAGGAACCTCCAACAGCCATTCCTGTCCCTCATCTATCCACGTTTCCGTGATGGCCACAACATCGTAGTCCCAGGTACCGATCCACGCCTTAAGTTCACCCACCTTATTTCTGATACTCCTTGCATTGAAGTATACGCACTTGAGCCCATCTCTGTGTCCGCAAGTAGTCCCTGTCAGTGCTACCTTCTCCACAGCCTCCCTACAGTCTTGGACATCCTGACAAACAGCTAACCTACTTGCTGGACTACAAGTCCGGATCCCATCCCCCTGCCAAATTAGTTTAAACCCCCCCCGAAGAGTGCCAGCAAACCTACCCCCCAGGATATTGGTGCCCTTCTGGTTCAGGTGCAACCCGTCCTGTTTGTACAGGTCCCACCTTCCCCAGAATGCAGTCCAATTGACCAAATACCTGAAGCCCTCCCTCCTACACCATCCTTGCAGCCACGTGTTCAACTGCACTCTCTCCCTATTCTTTGCCTCACTGTCACGCGGCACCGGCAACAACCCAGAGATGACGACTCTGTCTGTCCTAGCTTTTAGCTTCCAGCCTAACTCCCTGAGCTCCTGAATGACCTCCCCACCCCTCTTCCTACCTATGTCGTTGGTGCCAATGTGCACCACGACTTCTGGCTGCACTCCCTCCCCCTTAAGGATTCTGAAGACACGGTCCGAGACGTCTCGGACCCTGACACCCGGGAGGCAACAAACCATCCGAGAGTCTCGCCCATGTCCACAGAACCGCCTGTCTGTCCCTCTAACTACAGAGTCTCCTATAACTAGTGCTCTCCTCCTCTTCCCATTTCCCTTCTGAGCCTCAGAGCCGGACCTCGTGCCAGAGACCCGGTCACTGCAGCTTACCCCTGCTCGGCCGTCCCCCCCAACAGTATCCAAAGCGGTATACTTATTGTTGAGGGGAACGACCACAGGGGATCCCTGCACTGCCTGCTTCCTCCCCTTCCCACCTCTAACTGTTACCCAGCTACCTCTGTTCTCCGGTGTAACGATGTCCCTGTAGCTTCCATCTATCACCCTCTGAGCCCCTTGAATAATCCTCAGTCCATCCAACTCCAGCTCCAGTTCCCTCATGCGGTCTGTGAGGAGCTGGAGCTGGCTGCACTTCCTGCAGGTGAAGTCGGCAGGAGTATCGGTGGGCACCGCTACCTCAAACATCCTGCAGGAGGAACATTCCACCGCCTGCGCTGCCATTACTCTACACTGCCGATCAATATCCCAACCCCCGATCAATATCCCACCCCCGATCAATATCCCACCCCCGATCAATATCTCAACCCCTGATCAATACCCCAGCCCCGATCAATATCCCACCCCCTGATCAATGTCCCACCCCCTGATCAATATCCCACTCCCTGATCAATACCCCAGCCCCGATCAATATCCCACCCCCTGATCAATATCCCGCCCCCGATCAATATCTCAACCCCTGATCAATATCTCAACCCCTGATCAAAACCCCACCCCCTGATCAATACCCCAGCCCCGATCAATATCCCACCCCCGATCAATGTCCCACCCCCTGATCAATATCCCATCCCCTGATCAATACCCCAGCCCCGATCAATATCCCACCCCCTGATCAATATCCCACCCCCTGATCAATATCCCGCCCCCGATCAATATCTCAACCCCTGATCAATATCTCAACTCCTGATCAAAACCCCACCCCCCGATCAATATCTCAGCCCCCGATCAATATCCCACACCCGAACAATATCCCACCCCCTAATCAATATCCCATTCCCCGATCAATACCCCACCCCCTGATCAATATCCCACCCCGATCAATATCCCACCCACTGATCAATATCCCGCCCCCTGATCAATACCCCACCCCCTGCTCAATATCCCACCCCTTGATCAATATCTCTCCCCCCGATCAATATACCACCCTCTGATTAACTTCACACCCCTGATCAATATCCCACCACCTGATCAATAATCCAACCTCCCGATCAATATCCCACCCCCCGATCCATATTCCACCCCCCGATCCATATCCCACCCCGCGATCAATATCCCAACCCCCGATCAATATCCCACCCACTGATCAATACCGCACCCCCCCAATCAATATCCCGCCCCCGATCAATATCCCACCCACTGATCAATATCCCACCCACTGATCAATATCCCACCCCCCTGGTCAATATCCCACACCCGATCAACATAACCCGGTCAAAATCCCCCTTTGATCAATACCCCATTCCCAATCAATATCCCACCCCCCGATTAATATCCCACCCCCTGATCAATACCCCAACCCCCGATCAATACCCCAACCCCCGATCCATATCCCACACCCCTGATCAATATCCCAACCCCCCGATCATTATCCCACGCCCCGATCAATATCTCGCCTCCCCGATCAATATCTCAGCCCCCTGATTAATATCCTACACCCCAATCAATATCCCACCCCCAATCAATATCCCACCCCCCGATCAATATCCCACCCCCTGATCAATATCCCACCCCCGATCAATATCCCACCCTCAGATCAATATCCCACCCCCCGATCAATATCCCATCCCCCCGATCAATACCCCTACCCCTGATCAATATCCCATCTCCTGATCAATATCCCATCCCCTGATCAATATCCCACCCCCTGATCAATGTCCCACACCCTGATCAATATCCCACCCGCCTGATCAATATTTCTCTCCCAGATCAATATCCCACCCCCTGATCAATATCCAACCCCCTGATCAATGCCCCACCCCCCCTGATCAATATCCCACCCCCGATCAATATCCCACCCCCTGATCAATATCCCTCCCCTGATCAATATCCCTCCCCCGATCAATATACCATCCTCTGATTAATATCACATCCCTGATCAATATCCCACAACCCTGATCAATAATCCCACCCCCGATCCATATCCCACCCGCCTGATCAATATCCCACTCCCTGATCATTAACCCACCCCCCTGATCAATATCCCACCCCCTGATCAATATCCCACACCCCTGATCAATATCCCTCCCCCTGATCAATATCCCACCCCGATCAATATCCCACCCCGATCAATATCCCACCCCCCGATCAATATCCCACCCCCTGATCAGTATCCCACCCCCTGATCAATGTCCCATGCCCTGATCAATGGCCCACCCCCTGATCAATATCCCACCCTCCTGATCAATATCTCTCCCCCGATCAATATCCCACTCCTGATCAATATCCCACCCCCTGATCAATATCCCTCCCCCCGATCAATATACCACTCTCCGATTAATATCCCACCCCCTGATCAATATCCCTCCCCCTGATCAATATCCCTCCCCCTGATCAATATCCCACCCCCTGATCCATGCCTCCCTGATCAATACACCGCCCCCGATCAATATCCCATCCCCTGAACCATACCTCCTTGATCAATACACCGCCCCCTGATCAATATCCCATCCCCTGATCAATATCCTACCCCCTGATCAATACCCAACCCCCCGATCAATACCCCACCCCCGATTAAAACCCCACCCACTGATCAACACCCCAGCCCCGATCAATATCCCACCCCCCCTGATCAATATCCAACCTCCCGATTAATATCCCACCCTACGATCAATATCCCACCCCCCTGATCAATACCCCAACCCCTGATCAATACCCCACCACTGATCAATATCCCAGCGCCTGATCAATATCCCACCCCGATCAATATCCCATCCCCGATCAATATCCCATCCCCAATCAATCATCCACCCCCTGATGAATATCCCACCCCTTGATCCATACCTCCCTGATCAATACACCGCCCCCTGATCAATATCCAACACCCTGATCAATATCTCACCCCCCTGATCAATACCCCTACCACTGATCAATATCCCACCCAGATCAATATCCCACCCCATGATCAATATCCCACCCCCGAACAATATCCCTCCCCCCGATCAATATCCCTCCCTCTGATCAATATCCCACCACTAGATCAATAATCCCATCACCCAATCAATATCCCACCCCCCGATCCATATTCCACCCCCGGATCAATATCCCACTCCCTGATCATTATCCCAACCCCTGATCAATATCCCACACCCCTGATCAATATCCCACCCCCTGATAAATATCCCTCCCCCTGATCAATATCCCACCCCAATCAATATCCCACCCGCCTGATCAATATTTCTCCCCCAGATCAATATCCCACCCCCTGATCAATATCCCACCCCCGAACAATATCCCTCCCCTCGATCAATATCCCTCCCTCTGATCAATATCCCACCACTAGATCAATAATCCCTTCTCCCAATCAATATCCCACCCCCCGATCCATATTCCACCCCCCGGATCAATATCCCACTCCCTGATCATTATCCCAACCCCTGATCAATATCCCACACCCCTGATCAATATCCCACCCCCTGATCAATATCCCTCCCCCTGATCAATAACCCACCCCAATCAATATCCCACCCGCCTGATCAATATTTCTCCCCCAGATCAATATCCCAACCCCTGACCAATATCCCACCCCCGAACAATATCCCTCCCCCCGATCAATATCCCACACCCCTGATCAATATCCCACCCCCTGATCAATATCCCACACCCCTGATGAATATCCCACCCCAATCAATATCCCTCCCACCGATCAATATACCACTCTCCGATTAATATCACTCCCCTGATCAATATCCCACCACCAGATTAATATCCTGCCAACCAATCAATATCCCACCCTCGACCAATATCCCACCCACCTGATCAATATCCCACCCACTGATCAATACCCCAACCCCTGATCAATACCCCACTCCCCTGATCAATATCCCACACCCCGATCAAAATCCCATGCCCTGATTAATATCCCTTCCCGCGATCAATATACCATCCTCCGATTAATATTACACCCCTGACCAATATCCCTCCACCAGATTAATATCCCACCCTCGATCAATATCCCACCCATCTGTTCAATATCCCATCCCCTGATCAATATCCCACCCCCCTGATCAATATCCCATCCCCTGATCAATCTCCCACCCCCCTGATCAATATCCCTCCCCCTGATCAATATCCAATGCCCCAATGAATATCCCATCCCCTGATCAATATCCCACCCCCTGATCAATATCCCATTCCTTGATCAATATCCCACCACCCATCAATATCCCACCTCCTGATCAATATCCCATCCACAATCAATATCCCACCCCCGATCAATATCCCACCCCCTGATCGATATCCCACCCCCCTGATCAATATCTCTCCCCCGATCAATATCCCAAACCCTGATCAATACCCCACCCCTGATCAACATCCCACCGCCTGATCAATACCCCTCCCCCGATCAATATCCCACCCCATGATCAATATCCCACCCCCGATCAATATCCCACCCCGATCAATATCCCACCCCCGATCAATATCCCACCCCCTGATCAATCTCCAACCCCCCGATCAATATCCCACCCTGATCAATTTCCCACCCCCTGATCAATATCCCACCCGCTGATCAATATCCCACCCCCTGATCAATATCCCACCCGCTGATCAATACCCCAACCCCTGATCAATATCCCACACCCCTGATCAATATCCCTCCCTCCGATCAATATCACACCCCTGATCAAAATCCTACCCCCTTATCAATATCCCATCTCCGATTTATATCCTATCGCCGATCAATATCACACCCCCCGATCGATGTCCCACCCCCCTCTGATCACTATCCCACCCCCCGATCAATACCCTATCCCCGATCTATATCCCAATCCACTTTCAATAACCCATCCCCTGATCAATACCCCAGCCCACGATCAATATCCCACCCCCTGATTAAAACCCCACCCTCTGATCAACTCCCCAGCCCCCTTATCAGTACCCCACCCCCGATCAATACCCAACCTGCCCCAATCAATACCCCAGCCCCGATCAATATCCCTCCCCCGATCAATATACCACCCTCCGTTTAATATCACACCCCTGACCAATATCCCACCACCAGATTAATATCCCACCTCCCGATCAATATCCCACCTCCCGATCAATATCCCACCCCCTGATCAATATCCCACGCCCCGATGAATATCCCATCACCTGATCAAAACCCCGCCCCCTGATCAATATCCCACCCCAATTATCAATACCTCACCCCCGATCAATATCCCACCCCGATCAATATCCCATTCCCGATCAATATCACACCCCCCGATTGATATCCCACCCCCCTCTGATCACTATCCCACCCCCGATCAATACCCTATCCCCGATCTATATCCCAATCCACGATCAATAACCCACCCCCCGATCAATACCCCAGCCCCCGATCAATACCCCACCCCCGATTAAAACCCCACCCACTGATCAACACCCCAGCCCCGATCAATATCCCACCCCCCCTGATCAATATCCAACCTCCCGATTAATATCCCACCCCACGATCAATATCCCACCCCCCTGATCAATACCCCAACCCCTGATCAATACCCCACCACTGATCAATATCCCACCGCCTGATCAATATCCCACCCCGATCAATATCCCATCCCCGATCAATATCCCACCCCCAATCAATCATCCACCCCCTGATGAATATCCCACCCCTTGATCCATACCACCCTGATCAATACACCGCCCCCTGATCAATATCCAACACCCTGATCAATATCTCACCCCCCTGATCAATACCCCTACCACTGATCAATATCCCAACCCCTGATCAATATCCCACCCGCCTGATCAATATTTCTCCCCCAGATCAATATCCCACCCCCTGATCAATATCCCACCCCCGAACAATATCCCTCCCCCCGATCAATATCCCTCCCTCTGATCAATATCCCACCACTAGATCAATAATCCCATCTCCCGATCAATATCCTACCCCCCGATCCATATTCCACCCCCCGGATCAATATCCCACTCCCTGATCATTATCCCAACCCCTGATCAATATCCCACCCCCGAACAATATCCCTCCCCCCGATCAATATCCCTCCCTCTGATCAATATCCCACCACTAGATTAATAATCCCATCTCCCGATCAATAACCCACCCCCCGATCCATATTCCACCCCCCCGGATCAATATCCCACTCCCTGATCATTATCCCAACCCCTGATCAATTTCCTACCCCCTGATTAATATCCCACACCCCTGATCAATATCCCACCCCCTGATCAATATCCTACTCCCTGATCAATATCCCACACCCCTGATCAATATCCCACCCCCTGATCAATATCCCACACCCCTGATGAATATCCCTCCCACCGATCAATATACCACTCTCCGATTAATATCACTCCCCTGATCAATATCCCACCACCAGATTAATATCCTGCCAACCAATCAATATCCCACCCTCGACCAATATCCCACCCACCTGATCAATATCCCACCCACTGATCAATATCCCACCCCCTGATCAATGTCCCACCCCGATCAATATCCCACCCCCTGATTAATAACCAACCCCCCGATCAATATCCAACCCCTGAGCAATATCCCACACCCCGATCAAAATCCCATGCCCTGATTAATATCCCTTCCCGCGATCAATATACCATTCTCCGATTAATATCACACCCCTGACCAATATCCCACCACCAGATTAATATCCCACCCTCGATCAATATCCCACCCATCTGTTCAATATCCCATCCCCTGATCAATATCCCACCCCCGATCATTATCCCACCCCCTGATCAATCTCCAACCCCCCCGATCAATATCCCACCCTGATCAATATCCCACCCTGATCAATATCCCACCTCCTGATCAATATCCCACATCCTGATCAATGTACCACCCCCTGATTAATATCCCACCCGCCTGATCAATATTTCTCCCCCAGATCAATATCCCACCCCCTGATCAATATCCCACCCCCGAACAATATCCCTCCCCCCGATCAATATCCCTCCCTCTGATCAATATCCCACCACTAGATCAATTATCCCATCTCCTGATCAATATCCCACCCCCCGATCCATATTCCACCCCACTGGATCAATATCCCACTCCCTGATCATTATCCCAACCCCTGATCAATATCCCACACCCCTGATCAATATCCCACCCCCCAGATCAATATCCCACCCCCTGATCAATATCCCACCCCCTGATCAATATCCCTCACCCCGATCAATATCCCTCCCCCTGATCAATATCCCACCCCAATCAATATCCCTCCCACCGATCAATATACCACCCTCCGATTAATATCACACCCCTGATCAATATACCACCACCAGATTAATATCCCACCTCCCGATCAATATCCCGCCCCGATCAATATCCCACCTATCTGTTAAATATCCCATCCCCTGATCAATATCCCACCCCCCGATCAATATCCCATCCCCCTGATCAATATCCCTCCCCCTGATCAATATCCCTCCCCCTGATCAATATCCCACCCCGATCAAAACCCCACCCCCTGATCAATATCCCACTCCTTGATCAATACCCCACCCCCGATCAATATCTCACCCCCAATCAATATCTCACCCCTGATCAATATTTCACCCCCCATCAATATCCCACCTCCTGATCAATATCCCAACCCCTAATCAATATCCCACCCCCGATCAATATCCCACCCCCCTGATCAATATCCCTCCCCCTGATCGATATCCCACCCCCGATCAATATCTCTCCCTCGATCAATATTCCAACCCCTGATCAATATCCCATCCCCTGATCAATATTCTACCCCTGATCAGTATCCCACCCCCCGATCAATATCCGACCCCACGATCAATATCCCACCCCCTGATCAATATCCCACCACCTGATCAATATCCCAACCCCTGAACAACACCCCACCCCCCAATCAATATCCCACCCCCCTGATCAATACACACACCCGATCAATGTCCCTCCCCCGATCAATATTACACTCTCCGATTAATATCACACCCCCGATCAATATACCACCCTCCGATTAATATCACACCCCTGATCAATATCCCAACACCAGATTAATATCCCACCCCCGATCAATATCCCACCCACCTGATCAATATCCCACCCACTGATCAAATTCCCACACCCCTGATCAATATCCCACCCCGATCAATATCCCACCCCCTGATCAATATCCCACGCCCCGATGAATATCCCATCACCTGATCAAAACCCCGCCCTTTGATCAATATCCCACCCCAATTATCAATACCTCACCCCCGATCAATATCCCACCCCGATCAATATCCCATTCCCGATCAATATCACACCCCCCGATTGATATCCCACCCCCTCTGATCACTCTCCCACCCCCCGATCAATACCCTATCCCCGATCTATATCCCAATCCACGATCAATAACCCACCCCCCTGATCAATACCCCAGCCCCCGATCAATACCCCACCCCCGATTAAAACCCCACCCACTGATCAACACCCCAGCCCCGATCAATATCCCACCCCCCTGATCAATATCCAACCCCCCGATTAATATCCCACCCCACGATCAATATCCCACCCCCCTGATCAATACCCCTACCCCTGATCAATATCCCACCCCCCTGATCAATACCCCTACCCCTGATCAATATCCTACCCCGATCAATATCCCAACCCCTGATCAATATCCCACCCGCCTGATCAATGTCCCACAACCCTGATCAATATCCCACCCCCCTGATCAATATCTCACCCCCCGATCAATATCCCACCCCCCCGATCAATATCCCACCCGCCTGATCAATATCCCACAACCCTGATCAATATCCCACCCCCCTGATCAATATCTCACCCCCCGATCAATATCCCACCCCCCCGATCAATATCCCACCCTCTGATCAATATCCCTCCCCCCGATCAATATCCCTCCACCCGATCGATATACCACCCTTTGATTAATATCACATCCCTGATCAATATCCCACCACCAGATCAATAATCCCACCTCCCGATCAATATCCCACTCCCCGATCATTATCCCACCCCGTGATCAATATCCCACCATCCTGATCAATATCTCTCCCCCCGATCAATATCCCACCCCTGATCAATATCCCACCCACCTGATCAATATCCCACCCACTGATCAATATCCCACCCCCCTGATCAATGTCACACACTGATCAATATCCCACCCCCTGATCAATATCCCTCCCCCGATCAATATACCACCCTCCGATTAATATCACACCCCTGATCAATATCCCAACACCAGATTAATATCCCACCCCCGATCAATATCCCACCCACTGATCAAATTCCCACACCCCTGATCAATATCCCTCCCCCCGATCAATATCCCACCCCCTGATCAATATCCCACGCCCCGATGAATATCCCATCACCTGATCAAAACCCCGCCCCCTGATCAATATCCCCCCCAATTATCAATACCTCACCCCCGATCAATATCCCACCCCGATCAATATCCCATTCCCGATCAATATCACACCCCCCGATTGATATCCCACCCCCCTCTGATCACTATCCCACCCCCCGATCAATACCCTATCCCCGATCTATATCCCAATCCACGATCAATAACCCACCCCCCTGATCAATACCCCAGCCCCCGATCAATACCCCACCCCCGATTAAAACCCCACCCACTGATCAACACCCCAGCCCCCTGATCAGTACCCCCCCAATCAATACCCCACTCCCCGATCAATACCCAACGTGCCCCGATCAATACCCCAGCCCCGATCAATACCCCACCCCCCCTGATCAATATCCAACCCCCCAATTAATATCCCACCCCACGATCAATATCCCACCCCCCTTATCAATACCCCAACCCCTGATCAATACCCCACCACTGATCAATATCCCACCCCCTGATGAATATCCCACCCCTTAATCCATACCTCCCTAATCAATACACCGCCCCCTGATCAATATCCAACACCCTGATCAATATCTCACCCCCCTGATCAATACTCCTACCCCTGATCAATATCCCACCCTGATCAATATCCCACCCACTGATCAATATCCCACCCCCTGATCAATATCCCACCCCAATCAATATCCCACCCGCCTGATCAATATTTCTCCCCCAGATCAATATCCCACCCCCTGATCAATATCCCACCCCCGAACAATATCCCTCCCCCCGATCAATATCCCTCCCTCTGATCAATATCCCACCACTAGATCAATAATCCCATCTCCCGATCAATATCCCACCCCCCGATCCATATTCCACCCCCCTGGATCAATATCCCACTCCCTGATCATTATCCCAACCCCTGATCAATATCCCACACCCCTGATCAATATCCCACACCCCAGATCAATATCCCACCCCCTGATCAATATCCCACCCCCTGATCAATATCCCTCACCCCGATCAATATCCCTCCCCCTGATCAATATCCCACCACTAGATCAATAATCCCATCTCCCGATCAATATCCCACCCCAATCAATATCCCTCCCATCGATCAATATACCACCCTCTGATTAATATCACACCCCTGATCAATATACCACCACCAGATTAATATCCCACCTCCCGATCAATATCCCACCCCGATCAATATCCCACCTATCTGTTAAATATCCCATCCCCTGATCAATATCCCACCCCCCTGATCAATATCCCATCCCCCTGATCAATATCCCTCCCCCTGATCAATATCCCTCCCCCTGATCAATATCCCACCACTAGATCAATAATCCCATCTCCCGATCAATATCCCACCCCAATCAATATCCCTCCCACCGATCAATATACCACCCTCTGATTAATATCACACCCCTGATCAATATACCACCACCAGATTAATATCCCACCTCCCGATCAATATCCCACCCCGATCAATATCCCACCTATCTGTTAAATATCCCATCCCCTGATCAATATCCCACCCCCCTGATCAATATCCCATCCCCCTGATCAATATCCCTCCCCCGATCAATATCCCTCCCCCTGATCAATATCCCACCCCGATCAAAACCCCACCCCCTGATCAATATCCCACTCCATGATCAATATCCCACCCCCGATCAATATCTCACCCCCAATCAATATCTCACCCCTGATCAATATTTCACCCCCCATCAATATCCCACCTCCTGATCAATATCCCAACCCCCAATCAATATCCCACCCCCGATCAATATCCCACCCCCTGATCAATATCCCTCCCCCTGATCGATATCCCACCCACCGATCAATATCTCTCCCTCGATCAATATTCCAACCCCTGATCAATATCCCATCCCCTGATCAATATTCTACCCCTGATCAGCATCCCACCCCTGATCAGTATCCCACCCCCCGATCAATATCCGACCCCACGATCAATATCCCACCACCTGATCAATATCCCACCACCTGATCAATATCCCAACCCCTGAACAACACCCCACCCCCCCGATCAATATCCACCACCCAATCAATACCCCACCCCACCGATCAATTCCCCACCCCCCGATCAATACCTCACCTCCGATCAATATCCCACCCCTATTCAATACACCATCCCCCTGATCAATGAACCACCCCGATCAATATCCCACATCCCGATCAATATCCCACCCCCTGATCAATATCCCTCTCTCCGATCAATATACCACTCTCCGATTAATATCACACCCCTGATCAATATCCTACCCCCTTATCAATATCCCATCTCCGATCAATATCCCATCCCCCGATTAATATCACACCCCCCGATCGATATCCCACCCCCCTCTGATCACTATCCCACCCCCCGATCAATATCCCACCCCGATCTATATCCCACCCCATGATTAATACCCCAGCCCCCAATCAATACCCTACCCTCTGATCAATACCCCACCCACTGATCAACACCCCACCCCCTGATCAATACCCTACCACCTGATCAATACCCCACTCGTCCGATCAATATCCCACCCCTATTCAATACACCATCCCCCTGATCAATGCCCCACCCCTGATCAATATCCCACCCCCTGATCAATATCCCGCCGCCCGATCAATATCCCATCCCAGATCAATATCCCGCCCCCCGATCAATATCCCATCCCAGATCAATATCCCAGCCCCGATCAATATCCCACCACCAATCAATAATCCACCCCCTGGTCAATATCCCACCCCCTGATCAATACCCCCTGATCAATACCCCACCCCTGATCAATATCCCACCCACTGATCAATATCCCACCCACTGATCAATACCCACACCCCTGATCAATATCCCACCCCCCGATCAATATCCCACCCCCCTGATCACTACCCCACCCCCTGATCAATCTCCAACCCCCCCGATCAATATCCCACACCTGATCAATATCCCACCCCCTGATCAATATCCCACCTGCTGATCAATACCCCAACCCCTGATCAATATCCCACACCCCTGATCAATATCCCACCCTCAGATCAATATCCCACCCCCGATCAATATCCGTCCCCCCGATTGATGTCCCACCGCCTCTGATCACTGTCCCACCCCCCTATCCCTGATCTATATCCTAATCCACGATCAATAACCGACCCCCCTGATCAATACGCCAGCCCCCGATCAATACCCCACCCCCTGATCAACACCCCAGCTCCCTGATCAGTAACCCACCCCCGATCAATACCCCACTCCCCGATCAATACCCAACCTGCCCCGATCAATACCCCAGCCCCGATCAATATCCCACCCCCCTGATCAATATCCCAACCCCTGATCAATATCCCACCCACTGATCAATATCTCACCCCCTGATCAATCCCCCACCCCCTGATCAATATCTAACCTCCCTGATCAATATCCCACACCCGATCAATATCTCACCCCTCGATCAATATCCCACCCTGATCAATATCTCACCCGCCTGATCAATATCCCTCCTCCGATCAATATCCCTCCCCCGATCAATATCCCACCCCCTGATCAAAACCCTACCCCTGATCAATATCACACCCCCCAATCAATACTCCACCCTCTGATCAATATCCCACCGTCCGATCAACATCCCACACCCTGATCAATACCCTACCCCCCTGATCAATATCCCACCGTCCGATCAATATCCCACACCCTGATCAATATCCCTCCGCCTGCTCAATATCCCACCCCGATCAATATTCCACCCCCCGATCAATATTCCACCCCTGATCAATATCCCACCCCCTGATCATTATTCCAACCCCCGATCAATATCTCACCCCCTGATCAAAATCCCACCTGCCTGATCAATATCCCTCCCCCTGATCAATATCCCAACCCCGATCAATATCCCTCCCCCCGATCAATATCCCTCCCCCTGATCAATATCACATCACTAGATCAATAATACCACTTCCCGATCAATATCCCACCCCCCGATCCATATCCCACCCCCCGGATCAATATCCCACTCCCCGATCATTATCCCACCCCCTTCATCAATATCCCACCCCCTGATCAATATCCCACACCCCTGATCAATATCCCTCCCCTGATCAATATCCCTCCCCCTGATCAATATCCCACCCTGATCAATATCCCTCTCACCGATCAATATACCACCCCCCGATTAATATCACACCCCCGATCAATATCCCACCCCCGATCAATATCCCACCCACCTTATCAATATCCCACCCACTGATCAATATCCCACCCCCCTGATCAATGTCCCACCCCGACCAATATCCCACCCCCTGATCAATATCCCTCCCCCGATCAATATACCACTCTCCGATTAATATCAAACCCCTGATCAATATCCCACCACCAGATTAATATCCCAACTCCCGGTCAATATCCCACCCCCGATCAATATCCCACCCACCTGATCAATATCCCACCCACTGATCAATATCCCACGCCCCGATGAATATCCCATCCACTGATCAAAACCCCACTCCCCGATCAATACCCAACCTGCCCTGATCAATACCCCAGCCCCGATCAATATCCCACCCCCTGATCAATATCCCACCCCGATCAATATCCCACCCACTGATCAATATCCCACCCCCTGATCAATGTACCACCCCCTGATCAATATCCCACCCCCTGATCAAAATCCCACTCCCTGATCAATATCCCACCCCCGAACAATATCCCTCCCCCCAATCAATATCCCTCCCTCTGATCA
Organism: Chiloscyllium punctatum; assembly: GCF_047496795.1. Classification (NCBI taxonomy): domain Eukaryota; kingdom Metazoa; phylum Chordata; class Chondrichthyes; order Orectolobiformes; family Hemiscylliidae; genus Chiloscyllium; species Chiloscyllium punctatum. Next base: position 8,296,332 of record NC_092741.1, read on the forward strand.
ATATCTCACCACTAGATCAATAATCCCACCTTCCGATCAATATCCCACCCCCCAATCCATATCCCACCCGCCTGATCAATATCCCACTCCCCGATCATTAACCCAACCCCCTGATCAATATCCAACCCCCTGATCAATATCTCACCCCCATGATCAATACCCCTACCCCTGATCAATATCCCACCCTGATCAATATCCCACCCCCCCGATCAATATCCCACCCCCTGATCAGTATCCCACCCTCTGATCAATGTCCCACCCCCTGATCAATGGCCCACCCCCTGATCAATATCCCACCCTCCTGATCAATATCTCTCCCCCCAATCAATATCCCACTCCTGATCAATATCCCACCCCCTGATCAATATCCCTCCCCCGATCAATATACCATTCTCCGATTAATATCCCATCCTCCTGATCAATATCCCACCTCCCAATCAATATCCCACCCCAGATCAATATCCCACCCCCCGATCAATATCCCTCCCCCTGATCTATATCCCACCCCCTGATCAATACCCAACCCACCTGATCAATATCCCACCACCCTGATCAATATCCCACACCCGATCAATATCCAACCCTGGCAAATATCCCACCCCCAATCAATATTCCACCCACCCCCGGTCAATTTCCCACTCCACTCATCAATATCCCATGCCCCGAAGAATATCCCATCCACTGATCAATACCCCACCCCCTGATCAATATCTCACCCCCGATCAATATCCCACCCCGATCAATATCCCACCCTCTGATCAATGTCACACCCATGATTAATATCCCACCTCCCTGATCAATATCTCTCCCCCGATCAATATCCCACTCCCTGATCAATATCCCACCACCTAATCAATACCCCAACCTCTGATCAATACCCCACCCCCCTGATCAATATCCCATCCCCCGATCAATATCCCACCCCCTGATCAATGTCCCACCACCTGATCAATATCCCACCCTCCTGATCAATATCCCACATCCGACCAACATACCCCCGATCAAACCCCCCATTTGATCAATACCGCATTCCCAATCAATATCTCACCCCCCGATTAATATCCCACCCCCTGATCAATACCCCGACCCCCCGATCAATACCCCATCCCCCTGATCAATACCCCACCCCGTGATCAATACACCAACACCCCGATCCATATCCCACCCCCCTGATCAATATCCCAACCCCCGATGAATATCCCACCCCCCTGATCAATATGCAACCCCCCGATCAATATCCCACCCCCCGATCAATATCCCACCTCCCTGATCAATATCTCTCCCCCCGATCAATATCTCACCCCCCGATTAATATCCCACCCTCTGATCAATACCCCAACCCCCTGATCAATACCCCATCCCCCGATCAATACCCCACCCCGTGATAAATACACCAACACCCCGATCCATATCCCACCCCCCTGATCAATATCCCAACGCCCGATGAATATCCCTCACCCCTGATCAATATGCAACCCCTCGATCATTATCCCATGCCCCGATCAATATCCCACCTCCCCGATCAGTATCTCAGCCCCCTGATTAATATCCTACACCCCGATCAATATCTCACCCCCGATCAATATCCCACCCCCTCATCAATATCCCACCGCCTGATCAATATCCCACCACCCTGATCAATATCCCACCCCCCTGATCAATATCCCACCCCCCTGATCAATATCCCACCCCCTGTTCAATATCCCTCCCCCGATCAATATCCCACCCTCCTGATCAATATCTCTCCCCCTGATCAATATCTCTCCCCCTGATCAATATCCCACACCCCTGATCAATATCCCTCCCCTGATCAATGTCCCACCCCGATCAATATCCCACCCCCTGATGAATATCCCACCCTCCTGATCAATATCCCACCCACCTGATCAATAACCGCACCCCCTGATCAATATCCCACCCCCAAATCAATACCCCACCCCCTAATCAATACCCCACCCTCGATCAATATCCCACCCCGATCAATATCCCATCCCCGATCAATATCACACCCCCCGATTGATATCCCACCCCCCTCTGATCACTATCCCACCCCCGATCAATACCCTATCCCCGATCAATAACCCACCCCCCCGATCAATACCCCAGCCCCCGATCAATACCCCACCCCCGATTAAAACCCCACCCACTGATAACACCCCAGCCCCCTGATCAGTACCCCCCGATCAATACCCCACTCCCCGATCAATACCCAACCTGCCCCGAAAAATACTCCAGCCCCGATCAATATCACACCCCCCGATTGATATCCCACCCCCCTCTGATCACTATCCCACCCCCGATCAATACCCTATCCCCGATCAATAACCCACCCCCCCGATCAATACCCCAGCCCCCGATCAATACCCCACCCCCGATTAAAACCCCACCCACTGATAACACCCCAGCCCCCTGATCAGTACCCCCCGATCAATACCCCACTCCCCGATCAATACCCAACCTGCCCCGAAAAATACTCCAGCCCCGATCAATATCCCACCCCCCGATCAATATCCAACCCCCTGATTAATATCCCACACCACGATCAATATCCCACCCCCCTGATCATTACCCCAACCCCTGATCAATACCACACCACTGATCAATATCCCATCCCCTGATCAATACCCCACCTCCCGATCAATAATCCACCCCCTGATCAATATCCCACCCCCTGATCCATACCTCCTTGATCAATACACCGCCCCCTGATCAATATCCCATCCCCTGATCAATATCCCACCCCCTGATCAATACCCAACCCCCCTGATCAATATCCCACCCACTGATCAATATCCCACTCCACTAATCAATATCCCACCCCCCTGATCAATATCCCACCCTGATCAATATCCCACCCCCTGATCAATATCCCACCCCCTGATCAATACCCCACCCCGATTAATACCCCACCCGTGATCAATATCCCACCCCCCTGATGAATACACATCCCCCTCATCAATATCCTATTCCCGATCAATATCCCACCCTAATCAACATCCCACCCCCTCATCAATACCCCAACCCCCCGATCAATACCCCATCCCCCTGATCAATACCCCACCCCGTGATCAATACCCCAAATCCCCGATCCATTTCCCACCCCCCTGATCAATATCCCAACCCCCGATCAATATCCCACCCCCCTGATCAATATCCAACCCCCCGATCATTATCCCACGCCCCGATCAATATCCCACCTCCCCGATCAATATCTCAGCCCCCTGATTAATATCCTACACCCCGATCAATATCTCACTCCCGATCAATATCCCACCCTCTGATCAATATTCCACCCCCTGATCAATGTCCCACCCCCTGGTCAATATCCCACCCCCGATCAATATCCCTCCCCCCGATCAATATCCCTCCCCCTAATCAATATCCCATCACTAGATCAATAATCCCACCTCCTGATCAATATCCCACCCACCGATCCATATCCCAACCCCCTGATCAATATCCCTCCCCCTGATCAATATCCCTCCCCCTGATCAATATCCAATGCCCCAGTGAATAACCCATCCCCTGATCAAAACCCCACCCCCTGATCAATATCCCACCTCCTGATCAATATCCCAACCCACAATCAATATCCCACCCCCTGATCAATATACCTCCCCCGATCAATATCCCAACCCCTGATCAATACCCACACCCTAATCAATACCACTCCCCTGATCAATATCCCACCCCCGATCAATATCCCACCCACCTGATCAATATCCCACCCACTGATCAATATCCCACGCCCCGATGAATATCCCATCCACTGATCAAAACCCCACTCCCCGATCAATACCCAACCTGCCCTGATCAATACCCCAGCCCCGATCAATATCCCACCCCCTGATCAATATCCCACCCCGATCAATATCCCACCCACTGATCAATATCCCACCCCCTGATCAATGTACCACCCCCTGATCAATATCCCACCCCCTGATCAAAATCCCACTCCCTGATCAATATCCCACCCCCGAACAATATCCCTCCCCCCAATCAATATCCCTCCCTCTGATCAATATCTCACCACTAGATCAATAATCCCACCTTCCGATCAATATCCCACCCCCCAATCCATATCCCACCCGCCTGATCAATATCCCACTCCCCGATCATTAACCCAACCCCCTGATCAATATCCAACCCCCTGATCAATATCTCACCCCCATGATCAATACCCCTACCCCTGATCAATATCCCACCCTGATAAATATCCCACCCCCCCGATCAATATCCCACCCCCTGATCAGTATCCCACCCTCTGATCAATGTCCCACCCCCTGATCAATGGCCCACCCCCTGATCAATATCCCACCCTCCTGATCAATATCTCTCCCCCCAATCAATATCCCACTCCTGATCAATATCCCACCCCCTGATCAGTATCCCACCCTCTGATCAATGTCCCACCCCCTGATCAATGGCCCACCCCCTGATCAATATCCCACCCTCCTGATCAATATCTCTCCCCCCAATCAATATCCCACTCCTGATCAATATCCCACCCCCTGATCAATATCCCTCCCCCGATCAATATACCATTCTCCGATTAATATCCCATCCTCCTGATCAATATCCCACCTCCCAATCAATATCCCACCCCAGATCAATATCCCACCCCCCCGATCAATATCCCACCCCCTGATCAGTATCCCACCCTCTGATCAATGTCCCACCCCCTGATCAATGGCCCACCCCCTGATCAATATCCCACCCTCCTGATCAATATCTCTCCCCCCAATCAATATCCCATCCTCCTGATCAATATCCCACCTCCCAATCAATATCCCACCCCAGATCAATATCCCACCCCCCGATCAATATCCCTCCCCCTGATCTATATCCCACCCCCTGATCAATACCCAACCCACCTGATCAATATCCCACCACCCTGATCAATATCCCACATCCGATCAATATCCAACCCTGGCAAATATCCCACCCCCAATCAATATTCCACCCACCCCCGGTCAATTTCCCACTCCACTCATCAATATCCCATGCCCCGAAGAATATCCCATCCACTGATCAATACCCCACCCCCTGATCAATATCTCACCCCCGATCAATATCTCACCCCGATCAATATCCCACCCTCTGATCAATGTCACACCCATGATTAATATCCCACCTCCCTGATCAATATCTCTCCCCCGATCAATATCCCACTCCCTGATCAATATCCCATCCCCCGATCAATATCCCACCCCCTGATCAATGTCCCACCACCTGATCAATGTCCCACCACCTGATCAATATCCCACCCTCCTGATCAATATCTCTCCCCCCAATCAATATCCCACTCCTGATCAATATCCCACCCCCTGATCAATATCCCTCCCCCGATCAATATACCATTCTCCGATTAATATCCCATCCTCCTGATCAATATCCCACCTCCCAATCAATATCCCACCCCAGATCAATATCCCACCCCCCCGATCAATATCCCACCCCCTGATCAGTATCCCACCCTCTGATCAATGTCCCACCCCCTGATCAATGGCCCACCCCCTGATCAATATCCCACCCTCCTGATCAATATCTCTCCCCCCAATCAATATCCCATCCTCCTGATCAATATCCCACCTCCCAATCAATATCCCACCCCAGATCAATATCCCACCCCCCGATCAATATCCCCCCCCCTGATCTATATCCCACCCCCTGATCAATACCCAACCCACCTGATCAATATCCCACCACCCTGATCAATATCCCACACCCGATCAATATCCAACCCTGGCAAATATCCCACCCCCAATCAATATTCCACCCACCCCCGGTCAATTTCCCACTCCACTCATCAATATCCCATGCCCCGAAGAATATCCCATCCACTGATCAATACCCCACCCCCTGATCAATATCTCACCCCCGATCAATATCCCACCCCGATCAATATCCCACCCTCTGATCAATGTCACACCCATGATTAATATCCCACCTCCCTGATCAATATCTCTCCCCCGATCAATATCCCACTCCCTGATCAATATCCCACCACCTAATCAATACCCCAACCTCTGATCAATACCCCACCCCCCTGATCAATATCCCATCCCCCGATCAATATCCCACCCCCTGATCAATGTCCCACCACCTGATCAATATCCCACCCTCCTGATCAATATCCCACATCCGACCAACATACCCCCGATCAAACCCCCCATTTGATCAATACCGCATTCCCAATCAATATCTCACCCCCCGATTAATATCCCACCCCCTGATCAATACCCCGACCCCCCGATCAATACCCCATCCCCCTGATCAATACCCCACCCCGTGATCAATACACCAACACCCCGATCCATATCCCACCCCCCTGATCAATATCCCAACCCCCGATGAATATCCCACCCCCCTGATCAATATGCAACCCCCCGATCAATATCCCACCCCCCGATCAATATCCCACCTCCCTGATCAATATCTCTCCCCCCGATCAATATCTCACCCCCCGATTAATATCCCACCCTCTGATCAATACCCCAACCCCCTGATCAATACCCCATCCCCCTGATCAATACCCCACCCCGTGATAAATACACCAACACCCCGATCCATATCCCACCCCCCTGATCAATATCCCAACGCCCGATGAATATCCCTCACCCCTGATCAATATGCAACCCCTCGATCATTATCCCATGCCCCGATCAATATCCCACCTCCCCGATCAGTATCTCAGCCCCCTGATTAATATCCTACACCCCGATCAATATCTCACCCCCGATCAATATCCCACCCCCTCATCAATATCCCACCGCCTGATCAATATCCCACCACCCTGATCAATATCCCACCCCCCTGATCAATATCCCACCCCCCTGATCAATATCCCACCCCCCTGATCAATATCCCACCCCCTGTTCAATATCCCTCCCCCGATCAATATCCCACCCTCCTGATCAATATCTCTCCCCCTGATCAATATCTCTCCCCCTGATCAATATCCCACACCCCTGATCAATATCCCTCCCCTGATCAATGTCCCACCCCGATCAATATCCCACCCCCTGATGAATATCCCACCCTCCTGATCAATATCCCACCCACCTGATCAATAACCGCACCCCCTGATCAATATCCCACCCCCAAATCAATACCCCACCCCCTAATCAATACCCCACCCTCGATCAATATCCCACCCCGATCAATATCCCATCCCCGATCAATATCACACCCCCCGATTGATATCCCACCCCCCTCTGATCACTATCCCACCCCCGATCAATACCCTATCCCCGATCAATAACCCACCCCCCCGATCAATACCCCAGCCCCCGATCAATACCCCACCCCCGATTAAAACCCCACCCACTGATAACACCCCAGCCCCCTGATCAGTACCCCCCGATCAATACCCCACTCCCCGATCAATACCCAACCTGCCCCGAAAAATACTCCAGCCCCGATCAATATCCCACCCCCCGATCAATATCCAACCCCCTGATTAATATCCCACACCACGATCAATATCCCACCCCCCTGATCATTACCCCAACCCCTGATCAATACCACACCACTGATCAATATCCCATCCCCTGATCAATACCCCACCTCCCGATCAATAATCCACCCCCTGATCAATATCCCACCCCCTGATCCATACCTCCTTGATCAATACACCGCCCCCTGATCAATATCCCATCCCCTGATCAATATCCCACCCCCTGATCAATACCCAACCCCCCTGATCAATATCCCACCCACTGATCAATATCCCACTCCACTAATCAATATCCCACCCCCCTGATCAATATCCCACCCTGATCAATATCCCACCCCCTGATCAATATCCCACCCCCTGATCAATACCCCACCCCGATTAATACCCCACCCGTGATCAATATCCCACCCCCCTGATGAATACACATCCCCCTCATCAATATCCTATTCCCGATCAATATCCCACCCTAATCAACATCCCACCCCCTCATCAATACCCCAACCCCCCGATCAATACCCCATCCCCCTGATCAATACCCCACCCCGTGATCAATACCCCAAATCCCCGATCCATTTCCCACCCCCCTGATCAATATCCCAACCCCCGATCAATATCCCACCCCCCTGATCAATATCCAACCCCCCGATCATTATCCCACGCCCCGATCAATATCCCACCTCCCCGATCAATATCTCAGCCCCCTGATTAATATCCTACACCCCGATCAATATCTCACTCCCGATCAATATCCCACCCTCTGATCAATATTCCACCCCCTGATCAATGTCCCACCCCCTGGTCAATATCCCACCCCCGATCAATATCCCTCCCCCCGATCAATATCCCTCCCCCTGATCAATATCCCATCACTAGATCAATAATCCCACCTCCTGATCAATATCCCACCCACCGATCCATATCCCAACCCCCTGATCAAAAGCCCTCCCCCTGATCAATATCCCTCCCCCTGATCAATATCCAATGCCCCAGTGAATAACCCATCCCCTGATCAAAACCCCACCCCCTGATCAATATCCCACCTCCTGATCAATATCCCAACCCACAATCAATATCCCACCCCCTGATCAATATACCTCCCCCTGATCGATATCCCACCCCCCTGATCAATATCTCTCCCCCGATCAATATCCCAACCCCTGATCAATACCCACACCCTAATCAATACCACTCCCCTGATCAATATCCCACCCCCGATCAATATCCCACCCCCATCAATATCCCACCTCCTGATCAAAATCCCAACCCCCAATCAATATCCCACCCCCGATCAATTTCCCACCCCGATCAATCTCCAACCCTGCTGATCAATATCCCACCCCTGATCAATATCCCACCCGCTGATCAATATCCCACCCGCTGATCAATATCCCACACCCCTGATCAATATCCTACCCCCTGATCAATATCCCACACCCCTGATCAATATCCCACCCCCAGATGAATATCCCACCCCAATCAATATCCCTCCCACCGATCAATATACCACTCTCCGATTAATATCACACCCCTGATCAATATCCCACCACCAGATTAATATCCTGCCAACCAATCAATATCCCACCCTCGACCAATATCCCACCCACCTGATCAATATCCCACCCACTGATCAATATCCCACCCCCTGATCAATGTCCCACCCCGATCAATATCCCACCCCCTGATTAATATCCAACCCCCCAATCAATATCCAACCCCTGATCAATATCCCACCCCCTGATCAATATCCCACCCACTGAACAATACCCCAACCCCTGATCAATACCCCACTCCCCTGATCAATATCCCACCCCCTGATCAATATCCCACCCCCCTGATCAAAACCCCACCCCCTGATCAACATCCCACCCCTTGATCAATATCCCACCTCCCATCAATATCCCACCTCCTGATCAATATCCCAACCCACAATCAATATCCCACCCCGATCAATATCCCACCCCCCTGATCAATATCCCTCCCCCTGATCGATACTCCACCCCCCTGATCAATATCTCTCCCCCGATCAATATCCCAACCCCTGATCAATACCCCACCCCTGATCAATATCCCACCGCCTGATCAATACCCCTCCCCCGATCAATATCCCACCCCTGATCAATATCCCTCCCCGATCAATATCCCACCCTCGATCAATATCCCACCCCCTGATCAATATCCCACCCCCTGATCAATCTCCAACCCCCCCGATCAATATCGCACCCCTGATCAATATCCCACCCCCTGATCAATATCCCACCCGCTGATCAATACCCCAACCCCTGATCAATATCCCACACCCCTGATCAATATCCCACCCTCCGATCAATATCACACCCCTGATCAATATCCCAACCCCTGATCAATACCCCACCCCTGATCAATATCCCACCGCCTGATCAATACCCCTCCCCCGATCAATATCCCACACCCCTGATCAATATCCCTCCCCCTGATCAATATCCTATCCCCTGATCAATATCCCACCCCCCTGATCAATATCCCACCCCCTGATCAATATCCCTCCCCCTGATCAATATCCAATGCCCCAGTGAATATCCCACCCGCTGATCAAAACCCCAACCCCTGATCAATATCCCACACCCCTGATCAATATCCCACCCTCTGATCAATATCACACCCCTGATCAATATCCCAACCCCTGATCAATACCCCACCCCTGATCAATATCCCACCGCCTGATCAATACCCCTCCCCCGATCAATATCCCACCCCTGATCAATATCCCTCCCCGATCAATATCCCACCCTCGATCAATATCCCACCCCCTGATCAATGTCCCACCACCTGATCAATATCCCACCCTCCTGATCAATATCCCACATCCGACCAACATACCCCCGATCAAACCCCCCATTTGATCAATACCGCATTCCCAATCAATATCTCACCCCCCGATTAATATCCCACCCCCTGATCAATACCCCGACCCCCCGATCAATACCCCATCCCCCTGATCAATACCCCACCCCGTGATCAATACACCAACACCCCGATCCATATCCCACCCCCCTGATCAATATCCCAACCCCCGATGAATATTCCTCCCCCCTGATCAATATGCAACCCCCCGATCAATATCCCACCCCCCGATCAATATCCCACCTCCCTGATCAATATCTCTCCCCCCGATCAATATCTCACCCCCCGATTAACATCCCACCCTCTGATCAATACCCCAACCCCCTGATCAATACCCCATCCCCCTGATCAATACCCCACCCCGTGATAAATACACCAACACCCCGATCCATATCCCACCCCCCTGATCAATATCCCAACGCCCGATGAATATCCCTCACCCCTGATCAATATGCAACCCCTCGATCATTATCCCATGCCCCGATCAATATCCCACCTCCCCGATCAGTATCTCAGCCCCCTGATTAATATCCTACACCCCGATCAATATCTCACCCCCGATCAATATCCCACCCCCTCATCAATATCCCACCGCCTGATCAATATCCCACCACCCTGATCAATATCCCACCCCCCTGATCAATATCCCACCCCCTGTTCAATATCCCTCCCCCGATCAATATCCCACCCTCCTGATCAATATCTCTCCCCCTGATCAATATCTCTCCCCCTGATCAATATCCCACACCCCTGATCAATATCCCTCCCCTGATCAATGTCCCACCCCGATCAATATCCCACCCCCTGATGAATATCCCACCCTCCTGATCAATATCCCACCCACCTGATCAATAACCGCACCCCCTGATCAATATCCCACCCCCAAATCAATACCCCACCCCCTAATCAATACCCCACCCTCGATCAATATCCCACCCCGATCAATATCCCATCCCCGATCAATATCACACCCCCCGATTGATATCCCACCCCCCTCTGATCACTATCCCACCCCCGATCAATACCCTATCCCCGATCAATAACCCACCCCCCTGATCAATACCCCAGCCCCCGATCAATACCCCACCCCCGATTAAAACCCCACCCACTGATAACACCCCAGCCCCCTGATCAGTACCCCCCGATCAATACCCCACTCCCCGATCAATACCCAACCTGCCCCGAAAAATACTCCAGCCCCGATCAATATCCCACCCCCTGATCAATATCCAACCCCCTGATTAATATCCCACACCACGATCAATATCCCACCCCCCTGATCATTACCCCAACCCCTGATCAATACCACACCACTGATCAATATCCCATCCCCTGATCAATACCCCACCTCCCGATCAATAATCCACCCCCTGATCAATATCCCACCCCCTGATCCATACCTCCTTGATCAATACACCGCCCCCTGATCAATATCCCATCCCCTGATCAATATCCCACCCCCTGATCAATACCCAACCCCCCTGATCAATATCCCACCCACTGATCAATATCCCACTCCACTAATCAATATCCCACCCCCCTGATCAATATCCCACCCTGATCAATATCCCACCCCCTGATCAATATCCCACCCCCTGATCAATACCCCACCCCGATTAATACCCCACCCGTGATCAATATCCCACCCCCCTGATGAATACACATCCCCCTCATCAATATCCTATTCCCGATCAATATCCCACCCTAATCAACATCCCACCCCCTCATCAATACCCCAACCCCCCGATCAATACCCCATCCCCCTGATCAATACCCCACCCCGTGATCAATACCCCAAATCCCCGATCCATTTCCCACCCCCCTGATCAATATCCCAACCCCCGATCAATATCCCACCCCCCTGATCAATATCCAACCCCCCGATCATTATCCCACGCCCCGATCAATATCCCACCTCCCCGATCAATATCTCAGCCCCCTGATTAATATCCCACACCCCGATCAATATCTCACTCCCGATCAATATCCCACCCTCTGATCAATATTCCACCCCCTGATCAATGTCCCACCCCCTGGTCAATATCCCACCCCCGATCAATATCCCTCCCCCCGATCAATATCCCTCCCCCTGATCAATATCCCATCACTAGATCAATAATCCCACCTCCTGATCAATATCCCACCCACCGATCCATATCCCAACCCCCTGATCAAAAGCCCTCCCCCTGATCAATATCCCTCCCCCTGATCAATATCCAATGCCCCAGTGAATAACCCATCCCCTGATCAAAACCCCACCCCCTGATCAATATCCCACCTCCTGATCAATATCCCAACCCACAATCAATATCCCACCCCCTGATCAATATACCTCCCCCTGATCGATATCCCACCCCCCTGATCAATATCTCTCCCCCGATCAATATCCCAACCCCTGATCAATACCCACACCCTAATCAATACCACTCCCCTGATCAATATCCCACCCCCGATCAATATCCCACCCCCATCAATATCCCACCTCCTGATCAAAATCCCAACCCCCAATCAATATCCCACCCCCGATCAATTTCCCACCCCGATCAATCTCCAACCCTGCTGATCAATATCCCACCCCTGATCAATATCCCACCCGCTGATCAATATCCCACCCGCTGATCAATATCCCACACCCCTGATCAATATCCTACCCCCTGATCAATATCCCACACCCCTGATCAATATCCCACCCCCAGATGAATATCCCACCCCAATCAATATCCCTCCCACCGATCAATATACCACTCTCCGATTAATATCACACCCCTGATCAATATCCCACCACCAGATTAATATCCTGCCAACCAATCAATATCCCACCCTCGACCAATATCCCACCCACCTGATCAATATCCCACCCACTGATCAATATCCCACCCCCTGATCAATGTCCCACCCCGATCAATATCCCACCCCCTGATTAATATCCAACCCCCCAATCAATATCCAACCCCTGATCAATATCCCACCCCCTGATCAATATCCCACCCACTGAACAATACCCCAACCCCTGATCAATACCCCACTCCCCTGATCAATATCCCACCCCCTGATCAATATCCCACCCCCCTGATCAAAACCCCACCCCCTGATCAACATCCCACCCCTTGATCAATATCCCACCTCCCATCAATATCCCACCTCCTGATCAATATCCCAACCCACAATCAATATCCCACCCCGATCAATATCCCACCCCCCTGATCAATATCCCTCCCCCTGATCGATACTCCACCCCCCTGATCAATATCTCTCCCCCGATCAATATCCCAACCCCTGATCAATACCCCACCCCTGATCAATATCCCACCGCCTGATCAATACCCCTCCCCCGATCAATATCCCACCCCTGATCAATATCCCTCCCCGATCAATATCCCACCCTCGATCAATATCCCACCCCCTGATTAATATACCACCCCCTGATCAATCTCCAACCCCCCCGATCAATATCGCACCCCTGATCAATATCCCACCCCCTGATCAATATCCCACCCGCTGATCAATACCCCAACCCCTGATCAATATCCCACACCCCTGATCAATATCCCACCCTCCGATCAATATCACACCCCTGATCAATATCCCAACCCCTGATCAATACCCCACCCCTGATCAATATCCCACCGCCTGATCAATACCCCTCCCCCGATCAATATCCCACACCCCTGATCAATATCCCTCCCCCTGATCAATATCCTATCCCCTGATCAATATCCCACCCCCCTGATCAATATCCCTCCCCCTGATCAATATCCCTCCCCCTGATCAATATCCAATGCCCCAGTGAATATCCCACCCGCTGATCAAAACCCCAACCCCTGATCAATATCCCACACCCCTGATCAATATCCCACCCTCCGATCAATATCACACCCCTGATCAATATCCCAACCCCTGATCAATACCCCACCCCTGATCAATATCCCACCGCCTGATCAATACCCCTCCCCCGATCAATATCCCACCCCTGATCAATATCCCTCCCCGATCAATATCCCACCCTCGATCAATATCCCACCCCCTGATCAATATCCCACCCCCTGATCAATATCCCACCCCCTGATCAATCTCCAACCCCCCCGATCAATATCGCACCCCTGATCAATATCCCACCCCCTGATCAATATCCCACCCGCTGATCAATACCCCAACCCCTGATCAATATCCCACACCCCTGATCAATATCCCACCCTCCGATCAATATCACACCCCTGATCAATATCCCAACCCCTGATCAATACCCCACCCCTGATCAATATCCCACCGCCTGATCAATACCCCTCCCCCGATCAATATCCCACACCCCTGATCAATATCCCTCCCCCTGATCAATATCCTATCCCCTGATCAATATCCTATCCCCTGATCAATATCCCTCCCCCTGATCAATATCCCTCCCCCTGATCAATATCCAATGCCCCAGTGAATATCCCACCCGCTGACCAAAACCCCACCCCCTGATCAATATCCCACCCCATGATCAATATCCCACCTCCCATCAATATCCCACCTCCTGATCAATATCCCAACCCACAATCAATATCCCACCCCCGATCAATATCCCACCCCCCTGATCAATATCCCTCCCCCTGATCGATATCCCACCCCCCTGATCAATATCTCTCCCCCGATCAATATCCCAACCCCTGATCAATACCCCAACCCCTGATCAATACCCCACCCCAGATCAATATCCCACCCCCTGATCAATACCCACACCCTGATCAATACCACTCCCCTGATCAATATCCCACCCCCGATCAATATCCCACCCCGATCAATATCCCACCCCCGATCAATATCCCACCCCTTGATCAGTCTCCAACCCCCCCGATCAATATCCCACCCCTGATCAATATCCCACCCCTTGATCAATACCCCACCCCTGATCAATATTTCACCCCTGATCAATATCCCAGCCCCCATCAATATCCCACCTCCTGATCAAAATCCCAACCCCCAATCAATATCCCACCCCCGATCAATATCTCACCCCCTGATCAATCCCCCACCCCCTGATCAATATCTAACCTCCCTGATCAATATCCCACACCCGATCAATATCTCACCCCTCGATCAATATCCCACCCTGATCAATATCTCACCCGCCTGATCAATATCCCTCCTCCGATCAATATCCCTCCCCCGATCAATATCCCACCCCCTGATCAAAACCCTACCCCTGATCAATATCACACCCCCCAATCAATACTCCACCCTCTGATCAATATCCCACCGTCCGACCAACATCCCACACCCTGATCAATACCCTACCCCCCTGATCAATATCCCACCGTCCGATCAATATCCCACACCCTGATCAATATCCCTCCGCCTGCTCAATATCCCACCCCGATCAATATTCCACCCCCCGATCAATATTCCACCCCTGATCAATATCCCACCCCCTGATCATTATTCCAACCCCCGATCAATATCTCACCCCCTGATCAAAATCCCACCTGCCTGATCAATATCCCTCCCCCTGATCAATATCCCAACCCCGATCAATATCCCTCCCCCCGATCAATATCCCTCCCCCTGATCAATATCACATCACTAGATCAATAATACCACTTCCCGATCAATATCCCACCCCCCGATCCATATCCCACCCCCCGGATCAATATCCCACTCCCCGATCATTATCCCACCCCCTTCATCAATATCCCACCCCCTGATCAATATCCCACACCCCTGATCAATATCCCTCCCCTGATCAATATCCCTCCCCCTGATCAATATCCCACCCTGATCAATATCCCTCTCACCGATCAATATACCACCCCCCGATTAATATCACACCCCCGATCAATATCCCACCCCCGATCAATATCCCACCCACCTTATCAATATCCCACCCACTGATCAATATCCCACCCCCCTGATCAATGTCCCACCCCGACCAATATCCCACCCCCTGATCAATATCCCTCCCCCGATCAATATACCACTCTCCGATTAATATCAAACCCCTGATCAATATCCCACCACCAGATTAATATCCCAACTCCCGGTCAATATCCCACCCCCGATCAATATCCCACCCACCTGATCAATATCCCACCCACTGATCAATATCCCACGCCCCGATGAATATCCCATCCACTGATCAAAACCCCACTCCCCGATCAATACCCAACCTGCCCTGATCAATACCCCAGCCCCGATCAATATCCCACCCCCTGATCAATATCCCACCCCGATCAATATCCCACCCACTGATCAATATCCCACCCCCTGATCAATGTACCACCCCCTGATCAATATCCCACCCCCTGATCAAAATCCCACTCCCTGATCAATATCCCACCCCCGAACAATATCCCTCCCCCCAATCAATATCCCTCCCTCTGATCAATATCTCACCACTAGATCAATAATCCCACCTTCCGATCAATATCCCACCCCCCAATCCATATCCCACCCGCCTGATCAATATCCCACTCCCCGATCATTAACCCAACCCCCTGATCAATATCCAACCCCCTGATCAATATCTCACCCCCATGATCAATACCCCTACCCCTGATCAATATCCCACCCTGATCAATATCCCACCCCCCCCGATCAATATCCCACCCCCTGATCAGTATCCCACCCTCTGATCAATGTCCCACCCCCTGATCAATGGCCCACCCCCTGATCAATATCCCACCCTCCTGATCAATATCTCTCCCCCCAATCAATATCCCACTCCTGATCAATATCCCACCCCCTGATCAGTATCCCACCCTCTGATCAATGTCCCACCCCCTGATCAATGGCCCACCCCCTGATCAATATCCCACCCTCCTGATCAATATCTCTCCCCCCAATCAATATCCCACTCCTGATCAATATCCCACCCCCTGATCAATATCCCTCCCCCGATCAATATACCATTCTCCGATTAATATCCCATCCTCCTGATCAATATCCCACCTCCCAATCAATATCCCACCCCAGATCAATATCCCACCCCCCCGATCAATATCCCACCCCCTGATCAGTATCCCACCCTCTGATCAATGTCCCACCCCCTGATCAATGGCCCACCCCCTGATCAATATCCCACCCTCCTGATCAATATCTCTCCCCCCAATCAATATCCCATCCTCCTGATCAATATCCCACCTCCCAATCAATATCCCACCCCAGATCAATATCCCACCCCCCGATCAATATCCCTCCCCCTGATCTATATCCCACCCCCTGATCAATACCCAACCCACCTGATCAATATCCCACCACCCTGATCAATATCCCACACCCGATCAATATCCAACCCTGGCAAATATCCCACCCCCAATCAATATTCCACCCACCCCCGGTCAATTTCCCACTCCACTCATCAATATCCCATGCCCCGAAGAATATCCCATCCACTGATCAATACCCCACCCCCTGATCAATATCTCACCCCCGATCAATATCCCACCCCGATCAATATCCCACCCTCTGATCAATGTCACACCCATGATTAATATCCCACCTCCCTGATCAATATCTCTCACCCGATCAATATCCCACTCCCTGATCAATATCCCACCACCTAATCAATACCCCAACCTCTGATCAATACCCCACCCCCCTGATCAATATCCCATCCCCCGATCAATATCCCACCCCCTGATCAATGTCCCACCACCTGATCAATATCCCACCCTCCTGATCAATATCCCACATCCGACCAACATACCCCCGATCAAACCCCCCATTTGATCAATACCGCATTCCCAATCAATATCTCACCCCCCGATTAATATCCCACCCCCTGATCAATACCCCGACCCCCCGATTAATACCCCATCCCCCTGATCAATACCCCACCCCGTGATCAATACACCAACACCCCGATCCATATCCCACCCCCCTGATCAATATCCCAACCCCCGATGAATATCCCACCCCCCTGATCAATATGCAACCCCCCGATCAATATCCCACCCCCCGATCAATATCCCACCTCCCTGATCAATATCTCTCCCCCCGATCAATATCTCACCCCCCGATTAATATCCCACCCTCTGATCAATACCCCAACCCCCTGATCAATACCCCATCCCCCTGATCAATACCCCACCCCGTGATAAATACACCAACACCCCGATCCATATCCCACCCCCCTGATCAATATCCCAACGCCCGATGAATATCCCTCACCCCTGATCAATATGCAACCCCTCGATCATTATCCCATGCCCCGATCAATATCCCACCTCCCCGATCAGTATCTCAGCCCCCTGATTAATATCCTACACCCCGATCAATATCTCACCCCCGATCAATATCCCACCCCCTCATCAATATCCCACCGCCTGATCAATATCCCACCACCCTGATCAATATCCCACCCCCCTGATCAATATCCCACCCCCCTGATCAATATCCCACCCCCTGTTCAATATCCCTCCCCCGATCAATATCCCACCCTCCTGATCAATATCTCTCCCCCTGATCAATATCTCTCCCCCTGATCAATATCCCACACCCCTGATCAATATCCCTCCCCTGATCAATGTCCCACCCCGATCAATATCCCACCCCCTGATGAATATCCCACCCTCCTGATCAATATCCCACCCACCTGATCAATAACCGCACCCCCTGATCAATATCCCACCCCCAAATCAATACCCCACCCCCTAATCAATACCCCACCCTCGATCAATATCCCACCCCGATCAATATCCCATCCCCGATCAATATCACACCCCCCGATTGATATCCCACCCCCCTCTGATCACTATCCCACCCCCGATCAATACCCTATCCCCGATCAATAACCCACCCCCCCGATCAATACCCCAGCCCCCGATCAATACCCCACCCCCGATTAAAACCCCACCCACTGATAACACCCCAGCCCCCTGATCAGTACCCCCCGATCAATACCCCACTCCCCGATCAATACCCAACCTGCCCCGAAAAATACTCCAGCCCCGATCAATATCCCACCCCCCCGATCAATATCCAACCCCCTGATTAATATCCCACACCACGATCAATATCCCACCCCCCTGATCATTACCCCAACCCCTGATCAATACCACACCACTGATCAATATCCCATCCCCTGATCAATACCCCACCTCCCGATCAATAATCCACCCCCTGATCAATATCCCACCCCCTGATCCATACCTCCTTGATCAATACACCGCCCCCTGATCAATATCCCATCCCCTGATCAATATCCCACCCCCTGATCAATACCCAACCCCCCTGATCAATATCCCACCCACTGATCAATATCCCACTCCACTAATCAATATCCCACCCCCCTGATCAATATCCCACCCTGATCAATATCCCACCCCGATTAATACCCCACCCGTGATCAATATCCCACCCCCCTGATGAACACACATCCCCCTCATCAATGTCCTATTCCCGATCAATATCCCACCCTAATCAACATCCCACCCCCTCATCAATACCCCAACCCCCCGATCAATACCCCATCCCCCGATCAATACCCCACCCCGTGATCAATACCCCAAATCCCCGATCCATTTCCCACCCCCCTGATCAATAACCCAACCCCCGATCAATATCCCACCCCCCTGATCAATATCCAACCCCCCGATCATTATCCCACGCCCCGATCAATATCCCACCTCCCCGATCAATATCTCAGCCCCCTGATTAATATCCTACACCCCGATCAATATCTCACTCCCGATCAATATCCCACCCTCTGATCAATATTCCACCCCCTGATCAATGTCCCACCCCCTGGTCAATATCCCTCCCCCCGATCAATATCCCTCCCCCCGATCAATATCCCTCCCCCTGATCAATATCCCATCACTAGATCAATAATCCCACCTCCTGATCAATATCCCACCCACCGATCCATATCCCAACCCCCTGATCAATATCCCTCCCCCTGATCAATATCCCTCCCCCTGATCAATATCCAATGCCCCAGTGAATAACCCATCCCCTGATCAAAACCCCACCCCCTGATCAATATCCCACCTCCTGATCAATATCCCAACCCACAATCAATATCCCACCCCCTGATCAATATACCTCCCCCTGATCGATATCCCACCCCCCTGATCAATATCTCTCCCCCGATCAATATCCCAACCCCTGATCAATACCCACACCCTAATCAATACCACTCCCCTGATCAATATCCCACCCCCGATCAATATCCCACCCACCTGATCAATATCCCACCCACTGATCAATATCCCACGCCCCGATGAATATCCCATCCACTGATCAAAACCCCACTCCCCGATCAATACCCAACCTGCCCTGATCAATACCCCAGCCCCGATCAATATCCCACCCCCTGATCAATATCCCACCCCGATCAATATCCCACCCACTGATCAATATCCCACCCCCTGATCAATGTACCACCCCCTGATCAATATCCCACCCCCTGATCAAAATCCCACTCCCTGATCAATATCCCACCCCCGAACAATATCCCTCCCCCCAATCAATATCCCTCCCTCTGATCAATATCTCACCACTAGATCAATAATCCCACCTTCCGATCAATATCCCACCCCCCAATCCATATCCCACCCGCCTGATCAATATCCCACTCCCCGATCATTAACCCAACCCCCTGATCAATATCCAACCCCCTGATCAATATCTCACCCCCATGATCAATACCCCTACCCCTGATCAATATCCCACCCTGATCAATATCCCACCCCCCCGATCAATATCCCACCCCCTGATCAGTATCCCACCCTCTGATCAATGTCCCACCCCCTGATCAATGGCCCACCCCCTGATCAATATCCCACCCTCCTGATCAATATCTCTCCCCCCAATCAATATCCCACTCCTGATCAATATCCCACCCCCTGATCAATATCCCTCCCCCGATCAATATACCATTCTCCGATTAATATCCCATCCTCCTGATCAATATCCCACCTCCCAATCAATATCCCACCCCAGATCAATATCCCACCCCCCGATCAATATCCCTCCCCCTGATCTATATCCCACCCCCTGATCAATACCCAACCCACCTGATCAATATCCCACCACCCTGATCAATATCCCACACCTGATCAATATCCAACCCTGGCAAATATCCCACCCCCAATCAATATTCCACCCACCCCCGGTCAATTTCCCACTCCACTCATCAATATCCCATGCCCCGAAGAATATCCCATCCACTGATCAATACCCCACCCCCTGATCAATATCTCACCCCCGATCAATATCCCACCCCGATCAATATCCCACCCTCTGATCAATGTCACACCCATGATTAATATCCCACCTCCCTGATCAATATCTCTCCCCCGATCAATATCCCACTCCCTGATCAATATCCCACCACCTAATCAATACCCCAACCTCTGATCAATACCCCACCCCCCTGATCAATATCCCATCCCCCGATCAATATCCCACCCCCTGATCAATGTCCCACCACCTGATCAATATCCCACCCTCCTGATCAATATCCCACATCCGACCAACATACCCCCGATCAAACCCCCCATTTGATCAATACCGCATTCCCAATCAATATCTCACCCCCCGATTAATATCCCACCCCCTGATCAATACCCCGACCCCCCGATCAATACCCCATCCCCCTGATCAATACCCCACCCCGTGATCAATACACCAACACCCCGATCCATATCCCACCCCCCTGATCAATATCCCAACCCCCGATGAATATCCCACCCCCCTGATCAATATGCAACCCCCCGATCAATATCCCACCCCCCGATCAATATCCCACCTCCCTGATCAATATCTCTCCCCCCGATCAATATCTCACCCCCCGATTAATATCCCACCCTCTGATCAATACCCCAACCCCCTGATCAATACCCCATCCCCCTGATCAATACCCCACCCCGTGATCAATACACCAACACCCCGATCCATATCCCACCCCCCTGATCAATATCCCAACGCCCGATGAATATCCCACACCCCTGATCAATATGAAACCCCTCGATCATTATCCCATGCCCCGATCAATATCCCACCTCCCCGATCAGTATCTCAGCCCCCTGATTAATATCCTACACCCCGATCAATATCTCACCCCCGATCAATATCCCACCCCCTCATCAATATCCCACCGCCTGATCAATATCCCACCCCCCTGATCAATATCCCACCCCCCTGATCAATATCCCACCCCCCTGATCAATATCCCACCCCCTGTTCAATATCCCTCCCCCGATCAATATCCCACCCTCCTGATCAATATCTCTCCCCCTGATCAATATCTCTCCCCCTGATCAATATCCCACACCCCTGATCAATATCCCTCCCCCTGATCAATGTCCCACCCCGATCAATATCCCACCCCCTGATGAATATCCCACCCTCCTGATCAATATCCCACCCACCTGATCAATAACCGCACCCCCTGATCAATATCCCACCCCCAAATCAATACCCCACCCCCTAATCAATACCCCACCCTCGATCAATATCCCACCCCGATCAATATCCCATCCCCGATCAATATCACACCCCCCGATTGATATCCCACCCCCCTCTGATCACTATCCCACCCCCGATAAATACCCTATCCCCGATCAATAACCCACCCCCCCGATCAATACCCCAGCCCCCGATCAATACCCCACCCCCGATTAAAACCCCACCCACTGATAACACCCCAGCCCCCTGATCAGTACCCCCCGATCAATACCCCACTCCCCGATCAATACCCAACCTGCCCCGAAAAATACTCCAGCCCCGATCAATATCCCACCCCCCGATCAATATCCAACCCCCTGATTAATATCCCACACCACGATCAATATCCCACCCCCCTGATCATTACCCCAACCCCTGATCAATACCACACCACTGATCAATATCCCATCCCCTGATCAATACCCCACCTCCCGATCAATAATCCACCCCCTGATCAATATCCCACCCCCTGATCCATACCTCCTTGATCAATACACCGCCCCCTGATCAATATCCCATCCCCTGATCAATATCCCACCCCCTGATCAATACCCAACCCCCCTGATCAATATCCCACCCACTGATCAATATCCCACTCCACTAATCAATATCCCACCCCCCTGATCAATATCCCACCCTGATCAATATCCCACCCCCTGATCAATATCCCACCCCCTGATCAATACCCCACCCCGATTAATACCCCACCCGTGATCAATATCCCACCCCCCTGATGAATACACATCCCCCTCATCAATATCCTATTCCCGATCAATATCCCACCCTAATCAACATCCCCCCCCCTCATCAATACCCCAACCCCCCGATCAATACCCCATCCCCCTGATCAATACCCCACCCCGTGATCAATACCCCAAATCCCCGATCCATTTCCCACCCCCCTGATCAATATCCCAACCCCCGATCAATATCCCACCCCCCTGATCAATATCCAACCCCCCGATCATTATCCCACGCCCCGATCAATATCCCACCTCCCCGATCAATATCTCAGCCCCCTGATTAATATCCTACACCCCGATCAATATCTCACTCCCGATCAATATCCCACCCTCTGATCAATATTCCACCCCCTGATCAATGTCCCACCCCCTGGTCAATATCCCACCCCCTGGTCAATATCCCACCCCCGATCAATATCCCTCCCCCCGATCAATATCCCTCCCCCTGATCAATATCCCATCACTAGATCAATAATCCCACCTCCTGATCAATATCCCACCCACCGATCCATATCCCAACCCCCTGATCAAAAGCCCTCCCCCTGATCAATATCCCTCCCCCTGATCAATATCCAATGCCCAGTGAATAACCCATCCCCTGATCAAAACCCCACCCCCTGATCAATATCCCACCTCCTGATCAATATCCCAACCCACAATCAATATCCCACCCCCTGATCAATATACCTCCCCCTGATCGATATCCCACCCCCCTGATCAATATCTCTCCCCCGATCAATATCCCAACCCCTGATCAATACCCACACCCTAATCAATACCACTCCCCTGATCAATATCCCACCCCCGATCAATATCCCACCCCCATCAATATCCCACCTCCTGATCAAAATCCCAACCCCCAATCAATATCCCACCCCCGATCAATTTCCCACCCCGATCAATCTCCAACCCTGCTGATCAATATCCCACCCCTGATCAATATCCCACCCGCTGATCAATATCCCACCCGCTGATCAATATCCCACACCCCTGATCAATATCCTACCCCCTGATCAATATCCCACACCCCTGATCAATATCCCACCCCCAGATGAATATCCCACCCCAATCAATATCCCTCCCACCGATCAATATACCACTCTCCGATTAATATCACACCCCTGATCAATATCCCACCACCAGATTAATATCCTGCCAACCAATCAATATCCCACCCTCGACCAATATCCCACCCACCTGATCAATATCCCACCCACTGATCAATATCCCACCCCCTGATCAATGTCCCACCCCGATCAATATCCCACCCCCTGATTAATATCCAACCCCCCAATCAATATCCAACCCCTGATCAATATCCCACCCCCTGATCAATATCCCACCCACTGAACAATACCCCAACCCCTGATCAATACCCCACTCCCCTGATCAATATCCCACCCCTTGATCAATATCCCACCTCCCATCAATATCCCACCTCCTGATCAATATCCCAACCCACAATCAATATCCCACCCCGATCAATATCCCACCCCCCTGATCAATATCCCTCCCCCTGATCGATACTCCACCCCCCTGATCAATATCTCTCCCCCGATCAATATCCCAACCCCTGATCAATACCCCACCCCTGATCAATATCCCACCGCCTGATCAATACCCCTCCCCCGATCAATATCCCACCCCTGATCAATATCCCTCCCCGATCAATATCCCACCCTCGAACAATATCCCACCCCCTGATCAATCTCCAACCCCCCCGATCAATATCGCACCCCTGATCAATATCCCACCCCCTGATCAATATCCCACCCACTGAACAATACCCCAACCCCTGATCAATACCCCACTCCCCTGATCAATATCCCACCCCCTGATCAATATCCCACCCCCCTGATCAAAACCCCACCCCCTGATCAACATCCCACACCCCTGATCAATATCCCACCCTCCGATCAATATCACACCCCTGATCAATATCCCAACCCCTGATCAATACCCCACCCCTGATCAATATCCCACCGCCTGATCAATACCCCTCCCCCGATCAATATCCCACACCCCTGATCAATATCCCTCCCCCTGATCAATATCCTATCCCCTGATCAATATCCCACCCCCCTGATCAATATCCCTCCCCCTGATCAATATCCCTCCCCCTGATCAATATCCAATGCCCCAGTGAATATCCCACCCGCTGATCAAAACCCCAACCCCTGATCAATATCCCACACCCCTGATCAATATCCCACCCTCCGATCAATATCACACCCCTGATCAATATCCCAACCCCTGATCAATACCCCACCCCTGATCAATATCCCACCGCCTGATCAATACCCCTCCCCCGATCAATATCCCACCCCTGATCAATATCCCTCCCCGATCAATATCCCACCCTCGATCAATATCCCACCCCCTGATCAATATCCCACCCCCTGATCAATATCCCACCCCCTGATCAATCTCCAACCCCCCCGATCAATATCGCACCCCTGATCAATATCCCACCCCCTGATCAATATCCCACCCGCTGATCAATACCCCAACCCCTGATCAATATCCCACACCCCTGATCAATATCACACCCCTGATCAATATCCCAACCCCTGATCAATACCCCACCCCTGATCAATATCCCACCGCCTGATCAATACCCCTCCCCCGATCAATATCCCACACCCCTGATCAATATCCCTCCCCCTGATCAATATCCTATCCCCTGATCAATATCCCACCCCCCTGATCAATATCCCACCCCCTGATCAATATCCCTCCCCCTGATCAATATCCAATGCCCCAGTGAATATCCCACCCGCTGACCAAAACCCCACCCCCTGATCAATATCCCACCCCATGATCAATATCCCACCTCCCATCAATATCCCACCTCCTGATCAATATCCCAACCCACAATCAATATCCCACCCCCGATCAATATCCCACCCCCCTGATCAATATCCCTCCCCCTGATCGATATCCCACCCCCCTGATCAATATCTCTCCCCCGATCAATATCCCAACCCCTGATCAATACCCCAACCCCTGATCAATACCCCACCCCAGATCAATATCCCACCCCCTGATCAATACCCACACCCTGATCAATACCACTCCCCTGATCAATATCCCACCCCCGATCAATATCCCACCCCGATCAATATCCCACCCCCGATCAATATCCCAACCCTTGATCAGTCTCCAACCCCCCCGATCAATATCCCACCCCTGATCAATATCCCACCCCTTGATCAATACCCCACCCCTGATCAATATTTCACCCCTGATCAATATCCCAGCCCCCATCAATATCCCACCTCCTGATCAAAATCCCAACCCCCAATCAATATCCCACCCCCGATCAATATCCCACCCCCGATCAATCTCCAACCCCCCCCGATCAATATCCCACCCCTAATCAATATCCCACCCCCTGATCAATATCCCACCCGCTGATCAATATCCCACACCCCTGATCAATATCCTACCCCCTGATCAATATCCCACACCCCTGATCAATATCCCACCCCCCTGATCAATATCCCTCCCCCTGATGAATATCCCACCCCAATCAATATCCCTCCCACCGATCAATATACCACTCTCCGATTAATATCACACCCCTGATCAATATCCCACCACCAGATTAATATCCTGCCAACCAATCAATATCCCACCCTCGACCAATATCCCACCCACCTGATCAATATCCCACCCACTGATCAATATCCCACCCCCTGATCAATATCCCACCCCCTGATCAATCTCCAACCCCCCCGATCAATATCGCACCCCTGATCAATATCCCACCCCCTGATCAATATCCCACCCGCTGATCAATACCCCAACCCCTGATCAATATCCCACACCCCTGATCAATATCCCACCCTCCGATCAATATCCCACCCCCTGATTAATATCCAACCCCCCAATCAATATCCAACCACTGATCAATATCCCACCCCCTGATCAATATCCCACCCACTGAACAATACCCCAACCCCTGATCAATACCCCACTCCCCTGATCAATATCCCACCCCCCTGATCAATATCCCACCCCCCTGATCAAAATCCCACCCCCTGATCAACATCCCACCCCTTGATCAATATCCCACCTCCCATCAATATCCCACCTCCTGATCAATATCCCAACCCACAATCAATATCCCACCCCGATCAATATCCCACCCCCCTGATCAATATCCCTCCCCCTGATCGATATCCCACCCTCCTGATCAATATCTCTCCCCCGATCAATATCCCAACCCCTGATCAATACCCCACCCCTGATCAATATCCCACCGCCTGATCAATACCCCTCCCCCGATCAATATCCCACCCCTGATCAATATCCCACCCCGATCAATATCCCACCCCCGATCAATATCCCACCCCCTGATCAATATCCCACCCCCTGATTAATATCCCACCCCCTAATCAATATCCCACCCCCTGATCAATCTCCAACCCCCCCGATCAATATCGCACCCCTGATCAATATCCCACCCCCTGATCAATATCCCACCCGCTGATCAATACACCAAACCCTGATCAATATCCCACACCCCTGATCAATAACCCACCCTCCGATCAATATCACACCCCTGATCAATATCCCAACCCCTGATCAATACCCCACCCCTGATCAATATCCCACCGCCTGATCAATACCCCTCCCCCGATCAATATCCCACCCCCGATCAATATCCCACCCCGATCAATATCCCACCCCCGATCAATATCCCACCCCCTGATCAATCTCCAACCCCCCCGATCAATATCCCACCCCTGATCAATATCCCACCCCCTGATCAATACCCCACCCCCGATCAATATCCCACCCCCTGATCAATCTCCAACCCCCCCGATCAATATCGCACCCCTGATCAATATCCCACCCCCTGATCAATATCCCACCCTCCGATCAATATCACACCCCTGATCAAAATCCTACCCCCTTATCAATATCCCATCTCCGATCAATATCCTATCCCCGATCAATATCACACCCCCCGATCGATGTCCCACCCTCCTCTGATCACTATCCCACCCCCGATCAATACCCTATCCCCGATCTATATCCCAATCCACGATCAATATCCCACACCCCTGATCAATACCCCAGCCCACGATCAATATCCCACCCCCTGATTAAAACCCCACCCTCTGATCAACACCCCAGCCCCCTGATCAGTACCCCACCCCCGATCAATACCCCACTCCCCGATCAATACCCAACCTGCCCCAATCAATACCCCAGCCCCGATCAATATCCCACCCCCCTGATCAATATCCAACCCCCCGATCAATATGCCACCCCACGATCAATATCCCACCCCCCTGATTAATATCCCACCCCTTGATCAATATCCCATCCCCGATCAATATCCCACCCCCAATCAATAACCCACATCCCGATCAATAATCCACCCCCTGATCAATATCCCACCCCCTGATTAATAACCAACCCCCCGATCAATATCCAACCCCTGAGCAATATCCCACCCCCTGATCAATACTCCACTCCCCTGATCAATATCCCACACCCCGATCAAAATCCCATCCCCTGATTAATATCCCTTCCCGCGAACAATATACCACCCTCCGATTAATATCACACCCCTGACCAATATCCCACCACCAGATTAATATCCCACCCTCGATCAATATCCCACCCATCTGTTCAATATCCCTCCCCATGATCAATATCCCATCCCCTGATCAATATCCCACCCCCCTGATCAATATCCCTCCCCCTGATCAATATCCCTCCCCCTGATCAATATCCAATGCCCCAGTGAATATCCCACCCCCTGATCAAAACCCCACCCCCTGATCAATATCCCACCCCATGATCAATATCCCACCTCCCATCAATATCCCACCTCCTGATCAATATCCCAACCCACAATCAATATCCCACCCCCGATCAATATCCCACCCCCCTGATCAATATCCCTCCCCCTGATCGATATCCCACCCCCCTGATCAATATCTCTCCCCCGATCAATATCCCAACCCCTGATCAATACCCCAACCCCTGATCAATAACCACACCCTGATCAATACCACTCCCCTGATCAATATCCCACCCCGATCAATATCCCACCCCGATCAATATCCCACCCCCGATCAATATCCCACCCCTTGATCAATCTCCAACCCCCCCCGATCAATATCCCACCCCTGATCAATATCCCACCCCTTGATCAATACCCCACCCCTGATCAATATTTCACCCCTGATCAATATCCCAGCCCCCATCAATATCCCACCTCCTGATCAAAATCCCAACCCCCAATCAATATCCCACCCCCGATCAATCTCCAACCCCCCCGATCAATATCCCACCCCTGATCAATATCCCACCCCCTGATCAATATCCCATCCGCTGATCAATATCCCACACCCCTGATCAATATCCTACCCCCTGATCAATATCCCTCCCCCTGATGAATATCCCACCCCAATCAATATCCCTCCCACCGATCAATATACCACTCTCCGATTAATATCACACCCCTGATCAATATCCCACCCCATGATCAATGTCCCACCCCGATCAATATCTCACCCCCTGATTAATATCCAACCCCCCAATCAATATCCAACCCCTGATCAATATCCCACCCCCTGATCAATATCCCACCCACTGAACAATACCCCAACCCCTGATCAACACCCCACTCCCCTGATCAATATCCCACACCCCGATCAAAATCCCATCCCCTGATTAATATCCCTTCCCGCGATCAATATACCTCCCTCCGATTAATATCACACCCCTGACCAATATCCCACCACCAGATTAATATCCCACCCATCTGTTCAATATCCCATCCCCTGATCAATATCCCACCCCCCTGATCAATATCCCTCCCCCTGATCAATATCCCACCCCCTGATCAATATCCAATGCCCCAATGAATATCCCATCCCCTGATCAAAACCCCACCCCCTGATCAATATCCCACCCCTTGATCAATATCCCACCTCCCATCAATATCCCACCTCCTGATCAATATCCCAACCCACAATCAATATCCAACCCCCGATCAATATCCCACCCCCTGATCAATATCCCACCCCCCTGATCAATATCCCAACCCCCGATCAATATCCCACCCCCCTGATCAATATCCAACCCCCCGATCATTATCCCACGCCCCGATCAATATCCCACCTCCCCGATCAATATCCCAGCCCCCTGATTAATATCCTACACCCCGATCAATATCTCACTCCCGATCAATATCCCACCCTCTGATCAATATTCCACCCCCTGATCAATGTCCCACCCCCTGATCAATATCCCACTCCCAATCAATATCCCTCCCCCCGATCAATATCCCTCCCCCTGATCAATATCCCATCACTAGATCAATAATCCCACCTCCTGATCAATATCCCACCCACCGATCCATATCCCAACCCCCGGATCAATATCCCACTCCCCGATCATTATCCCACCCCCTTGATCAATATCCCACACCCCTGATCAATATCCCTCCCCCGATCAATATCCCAACCCTCCGATTAACATCACACCCCTGACCAATATCCCACCACCAGATTAATATCCGACCCTCGATCAATATCTGACCCATCTGTTCAATATCCCATCCCCTGATCAATATCCCACCCCCCTGATCAATATCCCTCCCCCTGATCAATATCCCTCCCCCTGATCAATATCCAATGCCCCAGTGAATATCCCATCCCCTGATCAAAACCCCACCTCCTGATCAATATCCCAACCCACAATCAATATCTCACCCCCTGATCAATATCCCAACCCACAATCAATATCCCACCCCCTGATCAATATCCCTCCCCCTGATCGATATCCCACCCCCCGATCAATATCTCTCCCCCGATCCATATCCCAACCCCTGATCAATACCCCAACCCCTGATCAATACCCCACCCCTGATCAATATCCCACCCCCTGATCAATACCCACACCCTAATCAATACCACTCCCCTGATCAATATCCCACCCCCGATCAATATCCCACCCCCATCAATATCCCACCTCCTGATCAAAATCCCAACCCCCAATCAATATCCCACCCCCGATCAATATCCCACCCCGATCAATCTCCAACCCCGCCGATCAATATCCCACCCCTGATCAATATCCCACCCACTGATCAATATCCCACCTGCTGATCAATATCCCACACCCCTGATCAATATCCTACCCCCTGATCAATATCCCACACCCCTGATCAATATCCCACCCCCTGATGAATATCCCACCCCAATCAATATCCCTCCCACCGATCAATATACCACTCTCCGATTAATATCACACCCCTGATCAATATCCCACCACCAGATTAATATCCTGCCAACCAATCAATATCCCACCCTCGACCAATATCCCACCCACCTGATCAATATCCCACCCACTGATCAATATCCCACCCTCTGATCAATGTCCCACCCCGATCAATATCCCACCCCCTGATTAATATCCAACCCCCCAATCAATATCCAACCCCTGATCAATATCCCACCCCCTGATCAATATCCCACCCACTGAACAATACCCCAACCCCTGATCAATACCCCACTCCCCTGATCAATATCCCACCCCCCTGATCAAAACCCCACCCCCTGATCAACATCCCACCCCTTGATCAATATCCCACCTCCCATCAATATCCCACCTCCTGATCAATATCCCAACCCACAATCAATATCCCACCCCGATCAATATCCCACCCCCCTGTTCAATATCCCTCCCCCTGATCGATATCCCACCCCCCTGATCAATATCTCTCCCCCGATCAATATCCCAACCCCTGATCAATACCCCTCCCCCGATCAATATCCCACCCCTGATCAATATCCCACCCCGATCAATATCCCACCCCCGATCAATATCCCACCCCCTGATCAATATCCCACCCCCTGATCAATCTCCAACCCCCCGATCAATATCGCACCCCTGACCAATACCCCAACCCCTGATCAATATCCCACACCCCTGATCAATATCCCACCCTCCGATCAATATCACACCCCTGATCAATATCCCAACCCCTGATCAATACCCCTCCCCTGATCAATATCCCACCGCCTGATCAATACCCCTCCCCCGATCAATATCCCACCCCCGATCAATATCCCACCCCGATCAATATCCCACCCCCGATCAATATCCCACCCCCTGATCAATCTCCAACCCCCCCGATCAATATCGCACCCCTGATCAATATCCCACCCCCTGATCAATACCCCACCCCTGATCAATATCCCACCGCCTGATCAATACCCCTCCCCCGATCAATATCCCACCCTCTGATCAATATTCCACCCCCTGATCAATGTCCCACCCCCTGATCAATATCCCACTCCCAATCAATATCCCTCCCCCCGATCAATATCCCTCCCCCTGATCAATATCCCATCACTAGATCAATAATCCCACCTCCTGATCAATATCCCACCCATCGTTCCATATCCCAACCCCCGGATCAATATCCCACTCCCCGATCATTATCCCACCCCCTTGATCAATATCCCACCCCCTGATCAATATCCCACACCCCTGATCAATATCCCTCCCCCGATCAATATCCCAACCCTCCGATTAATATCACACCCCTGACCAATATCCCACCACCAGATTAATATCCGACCCTCGATCAATATCCGACCCATCTGTTCAATATCCCATCCCCTGATCAATATCCCACCCCCCTGATCAATATCCCTCCCCCTGATCAATATCCAATGCCCCAGTGAATAACCCATCCCCTGATCAAAACCCCACCCCCTGATCAATATCCCACCTCCTGATCAATATCCCAACCCACAATCAATATCCCACCCCCTGATCAATATCCCTCCCCCTGATCGATATCCCACCCCCTGATCAATATCTCTCCCCCGATCAATATCCCAACCCCTGATCAATACCCCAACCCCTGATCAATTCCCCACCCCTGATCAATATCCCACCCCCTGATCAATACCCACACCCTAATCAATACCACTCCCCTGATCAATATCCCACCCCCGATCAATATCCCACCCCCATCAATATCCCACCTCCTGATCAAAATCCCAACCCCCAATCAATATCCCACCCCCGATCAATATCCCACCCCGATCAATCTCCAACCCCGCCGATCAATATCCCACCCCTGATCAATATCCCACCTGCTAATCAATATCCCACTTGCTGATCAATATCCCACACCCCTGATCAATATCCTACCCCCTGATCAATATCCCACCCCCCTGATCAATATCCCTCCCCCTGATCAATATCCAATGCCCCAGTGAATATCCCATCCCCTGATCAAAACCCCACCCCCTGATCAATATCCCACCTCCTGATCAATATCCCAACCCACAATCAATATCCCACCCCACGATCAATATCCCACACCCATCAATATCCCACCTCCTGATCAAAATCCCAACCCCCAATCAATATCCCACCCCCGATCAATATCCCACCCCGATCAATCTCCAACCCCGCCGATCAATATCCCACCCCTGATAAATATCCCACCCGCTGATCAATATCCCACCTGCTGATCAATATCCCACACCCCTGATCAATATCCCACCCCCCTGATCAATATCCTACCCCCTGATCAATATCCCACACCCCTGATCAATATCCCACCCCCTAATGAATATCCCACCCCAATCAATATCCCTCCCACCGATCAATATACCACTCTCCGATTAATATCACACCCCTGATCAATATCCCACCACCAGATTAATATCCTGCCAACCAATCAATATCCCACCCTCGACCAATATCCCATCCACCTGATCAATATCCCACCCACTGATCAATATCCCACCCCCTGATTAATGTCCCACCCCGATCAATATCCCACCCCCTGATTAATATCCAACCCCCCAATCAATATCCAACCCCTGATCAATATCCCACCCCCTGATCAATATCCCACCCACTGAACAATACCCCAACCCCTGATCAATACCCCACTCCCCTGATCAATATCCCACCCCCCTGATCAAAACCCCACCCCCTGATCAACATCCCACCCCTTGATCAATATCCCACCTCCCATCAATATCCCACCTCCTGATCAATATCCCAACCCACAATCAATATCCCACCCCGATCAATATCCCACCCCCCTGTTCAATATCCCTCCCCCTGATCGATATCCCACCCCCCTGATCAATATCTCTCCCCCGATCAATATCCCAACCCATGATCAATACCCCACCCCTGATCAATATCCCACCGCCTGATCAATACCCCTCCCCCGATCAATATCCCACCCCTGATCAATATCCCACCCCGATCAATATCCCACCCCCGATCAATATCGCACCCCCTGATCAATATCCCACCCCCTGATCAATCTCCAACCCCCCGATCAATATCGCACCCCTGATCAATACCCCAACCCCTGATCAATATCCCACACCCCTGATCAATATCCCACCCTCCGATCAATATCACACCCCTGATCAATATCCCAACCCCTGATCAATACCCCACCCCTGATCAATATCCCACCGCCTGATCAATACCCCTCCCCCGATCAATATCCCACCCCCGATCAATATCCCACCCCGATCAATATCCCACCCCCCATCAATATCCCACCCCCTGATCAATCTCCAACCCCCCCGATCAATATCGCACCCCTGATCAATATCCCACCCACTGATCAATACCCCACCCCTGATCAATATCCCACCGCCTGATCAATACCCCTCCCCCGATCAATATCCCACCCTCTGATCAATATTCCACCCCCTGATCAATGTCCCACCCCCTGATCAATATCCCACTCCCAATCAATATCCCTCCCCCCGATCAATATCCCTCCCCCTGATCAATATCCCATCACTAGATCAATAATCCCACCTCCTGATCAATATCCCACCCACCGATCCATATCCCAACCCCCGGATCAATATCCCACTCCCCGATCATTATCCCACCCCCTTGATCAATATCCCACCCCCTGATCAATATCCCACACCCCTGATCAATATCCCTCCCCCGATCAATATCCCAACCCTCCGATTAATATCACACCCCTTCCCAATATCCCACCACCAGATTAATATCCGACCCTCGATCAATATCCGACCCATCTGTTCAATATCCCATCCCCTGATCAATATCCCACCCCCCTGATCAATATCCCTCCCCCTGATCAATATCCAATGCCCCAGTGAATAACCCATCCCCTGATCAAAACCCCACCCCCTGATCAATATCCCACCTCCTGATCAATATCCCAACCCACAATCAATATCCCACCCCCTGATCAATATCCCTCCCCCGATCGATATCCCACCCCCTGATCAATATCTCTCCCCCGATCAATATCCCAACCCCTGATCAATACCCCAACCCCTGATCAATACCCCACCCCTGATCAATATCCCACCCCCTGATCAATACCCACACCCTAATCAATACCACTCCCCTGATCAATATCCCACCCCCGATCAATATCCCACCCCCATCAATATCCCACCCCCATCAATATCCCACCTCCTGATCAAAATCCCAACCCCCAATCAATATCCCACCCCCGATCAATATCCCACCCCGATCAATCTCCAACCCCGCCGATCAATATCCCACCCCTGATCAATATCCCACCCGCTGATCAATATCCCACTTGCTGATCAATATCCCACACCCCTGATCAATATCCTACCCCCTGATCAATACCCCACCCCCCTGATCAATATCCCTCCCCCCTGATCAATATCCCTCCCCCTGATCAATATCCAATGCCCCAGTGAATATCCCTTCCCCTGATCAAAACCCCACCTCCTGATCAATATCCCACCTCCTGATCAATATCCCAACCCACAATCAATATCCCACCCCCTGATCAATATCCCTCCCCCTGATCGATATCCCACCCCCCTGATCAATATCTCTCCCCCGATCAATATCCCAACCCCTGATCAATACCCCAACCCCTGATCAATACCCCACCCCTGATCAATATCCCACCCCCTGATCAATATCCAATGCCCCAGTGAATATCCCTTCCCCTGATCAAAACCCCACCTCCTGATCAATATCCCACCCCCTTGATCAATATCCCACCCCCTGATCAATGTCCCACACCCCTGATCAATATCCCTCCCCCGATCAATATCCCAACCCTCCGATTAATATCACACCCCTGACCAATATCCCACCACCAGATTAATATCCGACCCTCGATCAATATCCGACCCATCTGTTCAATATCCCATCCCCTGATCAATATCCCACCCCCCTGATCAATATCCCTCCCCCTGATCAATATCCCTCCCCCGATCAATATCCCAACCCTCCGATTAATATCACACCCCTGACCAATATCCCACCACCAGATTAATATCCGACCCTCGATCAATATCCGACCCATCTGTTCAATATCCCATCCCCTGATCAAAACCCCACCCCCTGATCAATATCCCACCTCCTGATCAATATCCCAACCCACAATCAATATCCCACCCCCTGATCAATATCCCTCCCCCTGATCGATATCCCACCCCCCTGATCAATATCTCTCCCCCGATCAATATCCCAACCCCTGATCAATACCCCAACCCCTGATCAATACCCCACCCCTGATCAATATCCCACCCCCTGATCAATACCCACACCCTAATCAATACCACTCCCCTGATCAATATCCCACCCCCGATCAATATCCCACCCCCATCAATATCCCACCTCCTGATCAAAATCCCAACCGCCAATCAATATCCCACCCCCGATCAATATCCCACCCCGATCAATCTCCAACCCCGCCGATCAATATCCCACCCCTGATCAATATCCCACCCCCTGATCAATATCCCACCCCCCTGATCAATATCCCACCCCGATCAATCTCCAACCCCGCCGATCAATATCCCACCCCTGATCAATATCCCAACCCCTGATCAATACCCCAACCCCTGATCAATACCCCACCCCTGATCAATATCCCACCCCCTGATCAATACCCACACCCTAATCAATACCACTCCCCTGATCAATATCCCACCCCCGATCAATATCCCACCCCCATCAATATCCCACCTCCTGATCAAAATCCCAACCCCCGATCAATATCCCACCCCCGATCAATATCCCACCCCTGATCAATATCCCACCCGCTGATCAATATCCCACCTGCTGATCAATATCCCACACCCCTGAACAATATCCTACCCCCTGATCAATATCACACCCCTGATCAATATCCCACCACCAGATTAATATCCTGCCAACCAATCAATATCCCACCCTCGACCAATATCCCACCCACCTGATCAATATCCCACCCACTGATCAATATCCCACCCCCTGATCAATGTCCCACCCCGATCAATATCCCACCCCCTGATTAATATCCAACCCCCCAATCAATATCCAACCCCTGATCAATATCCCACCCCCTGATCAATATCCCACCCACTGAACAATACCCCAACCCCTGATCAATACCCCACTCCCCTGATCAATATCCCACCCCCCTGATCAAAACCCCACCCCCTGATCAACATCCCACCCCTTGATCAATATCCCACCTCCCATCAATATCCCACCTCCTGATCAATATCCCAACCCACAATCAATATCCCACCCCGATCAATATCCCACCCCCCTGTTCAATATCCCTCCCCCTGATCGATATCCCTCTCCCCCGATCAATATCCCAACCCCTGATCAATACCCCACCCCTGATCAATATCCCACCGCCTGATCAATACCCCTCCCCCGATCAATATCCCACCCCTGATCAATATCCCACCCCGATCAATATCCCACCCCCGATCAATATCCCACCCCCTGATCAATATCCCACCCCCTGATCAATCTCCAACCCCCCGATCAATATCGCACCCCTGATCAATATCCCACCCCCTGATCAATATCCCACCCGCTGATCAATACCCCACCCCCTGATCAATATCCCACACCCCTGATCAATATCCCACCCTCCAATCAATATCACACCCCTGATCAATATCCCAACCCCTGATCAATACCCCACCCCTGATCAATATCCCACCGCCTGATCAATACCCCTCCCCCGATCAATATCCCACCCCGATCAATATCCCACCCCCGATCAATATCCCACCCCCTGATCAATCTCCTACCCCCCGATCAATATCGCACCCCTGATCAATATCCCACCGCCTGATCAATACCCCTCCCTCGATCAATATCCCACCCTCTGATCAATATTCCACCCCCTGATCAATGTCCCACCCCCTGATCAATATCCCACTCCCAATCAATATCCCTCCCCCCGATCAATATCCCTCCCCCTGATCAATATCCCATCACTAGATCAATAATCCCACCTCCTGATCAATATCCCACCCACCGATCCATATCCCAACCCCCGGATCAATATCCCACTCCCCGATCATTATCCCACCCCCTTGATCAATATCCCACCCCCTGATCAATGTCCCACACCCCTGATCAATATCCCTCCCCCGATCAATATCCCAACCCTCCGATTAATATCACACCCCTGACCAATATCCCACCACCAGATTAATATCCGACCCTCGATCAATATCCGACCCATCTGTTCAATATCCCATCCCCTGATCAATATCCCACCCCCCTGATCAATATCCCTCCCCCTGATCAATATCCCTCCCCCGATCAATATCCCAACCCTCCGATTAATATCACACCCCTGACCAATATCCCACCACCAGATTAATATCCGACCCTCGATCAATATCCGACCCATCTGTTCAATATCCCATCCCCTGATCAAAACCCCACCCCCTGATCAATATCCCACCTCCTGATCAATATCCCAACCCACAATCAATATCCCACCCCCTGATCAATATCCCTCCCCCTGATCGATATCCCACCCCCCTGATCAATATCTCTCCCCCGATCAATATCCCAACCCCTGATCAATACCCCAACCCCTGATCAATACCCCACCCCTGATCAATATCCCACCCCCTGATCAATACCCACACCCTAATCAATACCACTCCCCTGATCAATATCCCACCCCCGATCAATATCCCACCCCCATCAATATCCCACCTCCTGATCAAAATCCCAACCGCCAATCAATATCCCACCCCCGATCAATATCCCACCCCGATCAATCTCCAACCCCGCCGATCAATATCCCACCCCTGATCAATATCCCACCCCCTGATCAATATCCCACCCCCCTGATCAATATCCCACCCCGATCAATCTCCAACCCCGCCGATCAATATCCCACCCCTGATCAATATCCCACCCCCTGATCAATATCCCACCCCTGATCAATATCCCACCCCCTGATCAATATCCCACCCCTGATCAATATCCCACCCCCGATCAATATCCCACCCCGATCAATCTCCAACCCCGCCGATCAATATCCCACCCCTGATCAATATCCCACCCGCTGATCAATATCCCACCTGCTGATCAATATCCCACACCCCTGATCAATATCCTACCCCCTGATCAATATCCCACACCCCTGATCAATATCCGACCCCCTGATGAATATCCCAGCCCAATCAATATCCCTCCCACCGATCAATATACCACTCTCCGATTAATATCACTCCCCTGATCAATATCCCACCACCAGATTAATATCCTGCCAACCAATCAATATCCCACCCTCGACCAATATCCCACCCACCTGATCAATATCCCACCCACTGATCAATATCCCACCCCCTGATCAATGTCCCACCCCGATCAATATCTCACCCCCTGATTAATATCCAACCCCCCAATCAATATCCAACCCCTGATCAATATCCCACCCCCTGATCAATATCCCACCCACTGAACAATACCCCAACCCCTGATCAATACCCCACACCCCTGATCAATATCCCACCCCCCTGATCAAAACCCCACCCCCTGATCAACGTCCCACCCCTTGATCAATATCCCACCTCCCATCAATATCCCACCTCCTGATCAATATCCCAACCCACAATCAATATCCCACCCCGATCAATATCCCACCCCCCTGTTCAATATCCCTCCCCCTGATCGATATCCCACCCCCCTGATCAATATCTCTCCCCCGATCAATATCCCAACCCCTGATCAATACCCCACCCCTGATCAATATCCCACCGCCTGATCAATACCCCTCCCCCGATCAATATCCCACCCCTGATCAATATCCCACCCCGATCAATATCCCACCCCCGATCAATATCCCACCCCCTGATCAATATCCCACCCCCTGATCAATCTCCAACCCCCCGATCAATATCGCACCCCTGATCAATATCCCACCCCCTGATCAATATCCCACCCGCTGATCATTACCCCAACCCCTGATCAATATCCCACACCCCTGATCAATATCTCACCCTCCGAACAATATCACACCCCCGATCAATATCCCACCCCGATCAATATCCCACCCCCGATCAATATCCCACCCCCGATCAATCTCCAACCCCCCCGATCAATATCACACCCCTGATCAATATCCCACCCCCTGATCAATACCCCACCCCTGATCAATATCCCACCGCCTGATCAATACCCCTCCCCCGATCAATATCCCACCCCCGATCAATATCCCACCCCCTGATCAATCTCCAACCCCCCCCGATCAATATCGCACCCCTGATCAATATCCCACCCCCTGATCAATATCCCACCCTCCGATCAATATCACACCCCTGATCAAAATCCTACCCCCTTATCAATATCCCATCTCCGATCAATATCCTATCCCCGATCAATATCACACCCCCCGATCGATGTCCCACCCTCTTCTGATCACTATCCCACCCCCGATCAATACCCTATCCCCGATCTATATCCCAATCCACGATCAATATCCCACACCCCTGATCAATACCCCAGCCCACGATCAATATCCCACCCCCTGATTAAAACCCCACCCTCTGATCAACACCCCAGCCCCCTGATCAGTACCCCACCCCCGATCAATACCCCACTCCCCGATCAATACCCAACCTGCCCCAATCAATACCCCAGCCCCGATCAATATCCCACCCCCCTGATCAATATCCAACCCCCCGATCAATATGCCACCCCATGATCAATATCCCACCCCCCTGATTAATATCCCACCCCTTGATCAATATCCCATCCCCGATCAATATCCCACCCCCAATCAATAACCCACATCCCGATCAATAATCCACCCCCTGATCAATATCCCACCCCCTGATCAATACTCCACTCCCCTGATCAATATCCCACACCCCGATCAAAATCCCATCCCCTGATTAATATCCCTTCCCGCGATCAATATACCACCCTCCGATTAATATCACACCCCTGACCAATATCCCACCACCAGATTAATATCCCACCCTCGATCAATATCCCACCCATCTGTTCAATATCCCATCCCCTGATCAATATCCCACCCCCCTGATCAATATCCCTCCCCCTGATCAATATCCCATCACCTGATCAATATCCCACCCCCTGATCAATATCCCTCCCCCTGATCAATATCCCTCCCCCTGATCAAACTGATGCAGGGAGCCTAGTGATGGGAGATAAGGAAATAGCAGGAGAACTTAACAAGTACTTTGCGTCAGTTTTCACAGTGGAAGACAGGAGTAATATCCCAAAAATTAAAGGGTGTCACGGGGCTGAGTTGAGTATGGTTGCCATTACGAAAGAGATAGTGCTAGAAAAGTTAAAAAGTCTTAAAATTGATAAATCTCCTGGCCCCGATGGGATACACCCTAGAGTTCTGAGAGAGGTTGCTGAGGAAATAGCAGAGGCATCGGTTGAGATCTTTCAAGAGTCACTGGAGTCAGGAAAGGTCCCGGACGATTGGAAGATGGCTGTAGTAACCCCCTTGTTCAAGAAAGGATCAAGGCAAAAGATGGAAAATTATAGGCCAATCAGCTTAACCTCGGTTGTTGGTAAAATTCTAGAATCCATCATTAAGGATGAGGTTTCTAAATTCTTGGAAGAGCAGAGTCTGATTAGAACAAGTCAACATGGATTTAGTAAAGGGAGGTCATGCCTGACAAACCTGTTGGAATTTTTTGAAGAGGTAACAAGTAGGTTAGACCAGGGGAACCCAGTGGATGTGGTCTATCTGGACTTTCAAAAGGCCTTTGATAAGGTGCCACACGGGAGACTGCTGAGCAAGGTGAGGGCCCATGGTGTTCGAGGTGAGCTGCTGGGATGGATTGAGGATTGGCTATCTAACAGAAGGCAGAGAGTTGGGATAAAAGGTTCTTTTTCAGAATGGCAGCCGGTGACGAGCGGTGTCCCGCAGGGTTCGGTGCTGGGGCCACAGCTGTTCGCATTATATATTAATGATTTGGATGAGGGAACCGGGGGCATTCTAGCGAAGTTTGCCGATGATACGAAGTTAGGTGGACAGGCAGGTAGTACTGAGGAAGTGGGGAGGCTACAGAAGGATCTAGACAGGTTGGGAGAGTGGTCCAGGAAATGGCTGATGGAATTTAACGTGAGCAAGTGCGAGGTCTTGCACTTTGGCAAAAAGAATATAGGAATGGACTACTTTCTAAATGGTGAGAAACTTAATAAAGCCAAAGCACAAAGGGATCTGGGAGTGCTAGTCGAGGATTCTCTAAAGGTAAACATGCAGGTTGAGTCTGTGATTAAGAAAGCGAATGCAATGTTGTCTCTTATCTCAAGAGGGTTGGAATATAAAAGCAGAGATGTACTACTAAGACTTTATAAAGCTCTGGTTAGGCCCCATTTGGAGTACTGTGTCCAGTTTTGGTCCCCACACCTCAGGAAGGACATACTGGCACTGGAACGTGTCCAGCGGAGATTCACACGGATGATCCCTGGAATGACAGGTCTAGCATATGAGGAACGGCTGAGGATACTGGGGTTGTATTCGTTGGAGTTTAGAAGATTAAGGGGAGATCTAATAGAGACGTACAAAATAATACATGGCTTTGAAAAGGTGGATGCTAGGAAATTGTTTCTGTTAGGCGAGGAGACTAGGACCCGTGGACACAGCCTTAGAATTAGAGGGGGTCATTTCAGAACAGAAATGCGGAGACATTTCTTCAGCCAGAGAGTGGTGGGCCTGTGGAATTCATTGCCACGGAGTGCAGTGGAAGCCGGGACGCTAAATGTCTTCAAGGCCGAGATTGATAGGTTCTTGTTGTCTAGAGGAATTAAGG
The DNA here is from genome assembly GCF_047496795.1 of Chiloscyllium punctatum. NCBI lineage: Eukaryota > Metazoa > Chordata > Chondrichthyes > Orectolobiformes > Hemiscylliidae > Chiloscyllium > Chiloscyllium punctatum. The sequence goes on from NC_092741.1 coordinate 8,339,948, forward strand.
GCTACGGGGAGAACGCTGGCAAGTGGAGCTGAAATGCGCATCAGCCATGATTGAATGGCGGAGTGGACTCGATGGGCCGAATGGCCTTACTTCCACTCCTATGTCTTATGGTCTTATGGTCTTAATATCCCACGCCCCGATGAATATCCTATCCCCTGATCAAAACCCCACCCACTGATCAATATCCCACCCCCGATCAATACCCCACTCCCGATCAATACCCAACCTGCCCCGATCAATACCCCAGCCCCGATCAATATCCCACCCCTTGATCAATAATCCACCCCCTGATCAATATCCCACCCCCTGATCCATACCTCCCTGTTCAATACACCGCCCCCTGATCAATATCCCATCCCCTGATCAATATCCCACCCCCTGATCAATACCCAAACCTCCTGATCAATATCCCACCCACTGATCAATATCCCATCCCCCTGATCAATATTCCACCCCCCTGATCAATATCCCACCCCCCGATCAATACACACACCCCTGATCATTATCCCACCCACTAATCAATATCCCACCCCCGATCAATACCCCACCCCGATCAATACCCCACCCCCGCTCAATATCCCACACCCCTGATCAATATCCCATCCCCCTGATCAATGCACACCCCCCGATCAATATCCCACCCTTGATCAATATCCCACCCCCGATCAATATCCAACCCCACGATCAATATCCCACGCCCGATCAATATCCTACCCCCTTATCAATATCCCATCTCCGATCAATATACCATCCCCCGATCAATATCACACCCCCCGATCGATATCCCACCCCCCTCTGATCACTATCCCACCCCCGATCAATATCCCACCCCGATCTATATCCCACCCCATGATCAATACCCCACCCCCTGATCAATACCCCACCACCCGATCAATACCCCACCCCACCGATCAATACCCCACCCCCCGATCCATACCTCACCTCCGATCAATATCCCACCCCTATTCAATACACCATCCCCCTGATCAATGCCCCACCCCTGATCAATATCCTGCCCCCCGATCAATATCCCACCACCGATCAATAATCCACCCCCTGGTCAATATCCCACCCTCCTGATTAATATTCCCTGATCAATACCCCACCCCGATCAATACCCCACCCCCGCTCAATATCCCACACCCCTGATCAATATCCCACCCTTGATCAATATCCCACCCCCGATCAATATCCAACCCCACGATCAATATCCCACGCCCGATCAATATCCTACCCCCTTATCAATATCCCATCTCCGATCAATATACCATCCCCCGATCAATATCACACCCCCCGATCGATATCCCACCCCCCTCTGATCACTATCCCACCCCCGATCAATATCCCACCCCGATCTATATCCCACCCCATGATCAATACCCCACCCCCTGATCAATACCCCACCACCCGATCAATACCCCACCCCACCGATCAATACCCCACCCCCCGATCCATACCTCACCTCCGATCAATATCCCACCCCTATTCAATACACCATCCCCCTGATCAATGCCCCACCCCTGATCAATATCCTGCCCCCCGATCAATATCCCACCACCGATCAATAATCCACCCCCTGGTCAATATCCCACCCTCCTGATTAATATTCCCTGATCAATACCCCACCCCCTGATCAATACCCCACCCCCTGATCAATTTCCCACCCACTGATCAATATCCCACCCACTGATCAATATCCCACTCCCCAATCAATATCCCACCCACTGATCAATATCACATTCCCCAAACAATATTCCAACCCCCCAATTAATATCCCACCCCCAATCTCTATCCCACCCCCCGATCAATATCCCACCCACTGATCAATATCCCTCTCCTGATCAATACCCCACCCCCCGATCAATATCCCATCCCCCTGATCAGTATCCCAATCCTGATCAATATTCCACCCCATGTTCAATACACCATCCCCCGAACAATATCCCACCCCCCGATCAATATTCCACCCCGATAAAAATCCCACCCCCCGATCAAAATCCCACCCCCTTGATCAATATCCCACCAACGATTAAAATCCCATCCCCTGATCAATACCCCACCCCCGATTAATATCCCATTCCCCGATCAGTATCCCACCCCCGATCAATATCCCACCCCCCCGAATAATATCCCACCCCCCTGATCAATAACTCACAACCCGATGAATGTCCCACCCACCTGATCAATATCCCACCCGTGATAAATATCCTACCCTCGATCAATATCCCATCCCACCGATCAATACCCTATCTTCTGATCAATATCCCACCCCTTGATCAATAGCTCACCCCCTGATCAATATCCCACCCCCTGATCAATATCCTGCCCCACCGATTAATATCTCACCCCTGATCAATACCCCACCCCCGATCAATATCTCACCCCTGATCAATATCCCACCCCCTGATCAATATCCCACCCCCTGATCAATATCCTGCCCCCCCGATTAATATCTCACCCCTGATCAATACCCCACCCCCGATCAATATCTCACCCCTGATCAATATCCCACCCCCTGATCAATATCCCACCCCGCCATCGATATCCCACCTCCTGATCAATATCCCAACCCCCAATCAATATCCCACCCCCCTGTTCAATATCTCTCCCCCGATCAATATCCCAATTCCTGATCAATATCCCACTCCCTGATCAATACCCCAACCCCTGATCAATACCCCACCCCTGATCAATATCCCACCCCCTGATCAATACCCCACCCCCTGAACAATACCCCTCCCCCTGATCAATCTCCAACCCCCCCGATCAATATCTCACCCCTGATCAATATCCCACCCCCTGATCAATATCCCACCCCGCCATCGATATCCCACCTCCTGATCAATATCCCAACCCCCAATCAATATCCCACCCCCCTGTTCAATATCTCTCCCCCGATCAATATCCCAATTCCTGATCAATATCCCACTCCCTGATCAATACCCCAACCCCTGATCAATACCCCACCCCTGATCAATATCCCACCCCCTGATCAATACCCCACCCCCTGAACAATACCCCTCCCCCTGATCAATCTCCAACCCCCCCGATCAATACCCCAACCCCTGATCAATATCCCACCCCCAGATCAATATCCCACCCCCAGATCAATATCCGTCCCCCCGATCGATGTCCCACCCCCCTCTGATCACTGTTCCACCCCCGATCAATACCCTATCCCTGATTTATATCCCAATCCACGATCAATAACCGACCCCCCTGATCAATACCCCAGCCCCCGATCAATACCCCACCCCCTGATTAAAACCCCACCCTCTGATCAACACCCCAGCTCCCTGATCAGTACCCCACCCCCGATCAATACCCCACTCCCCAATCAATACCCAACCTGCCCCGATCAATACCCCAGCCCCGATCAATATCCCACCCCCCGATCAATATCCCACCCCCCTGATCAATATCCCAACCCCTGATCAATATCCCACCCCCTGATCCATACCTCCCTGATCAATACACCGCCCCCTGATCAATATCCCACCCACTGATCAATATCTCACCCCCTGATCAATCCCCCACCCCCTGATCAATATCTAACCTCCCTGATCAATATCCCACACCCGATCAATATCTCACCCCTCAATCAATATCCCACCCTGATCAATATCTCACCCGCCTGATCAATATCCCTTCTCTGATCAATATCCCTCCCCCGATCAATATCCCACCCCCCTGATCAATATCCCACCCCGATCAATATCCCACGCCCCGATGAATATCCCACCCCTGATCAATATCCCACCCCCTAATCAATACCCCACCCCCGATCAATATCCCCCCCGATCAATATCCCACCCCCTGATTAATATCCAACCCCCCCGATCAATATCCAACCCCTGGTCAATATCCCACCCCCTGATCAATATCCCACCCACTGAACAATACCCCAACCCCTGATCAATACCCCACCCCCCTGATCAATATTTCAAACACCCCAATCAATATCCCATCCCCTGATCAATATCCCTCCCCCGATCAATATACCACCCTCCAATTAATATCACACCCCTGACCAATATCTCACCACCAGATTAATATCCCACCTCCCGATCAATATCCCATCCCCTGATCAATATACCACCCCCCGATCAGTATCCCTCCCCCTGATCAATATCCCACCCCGATCAATACCCCACCTCCCGATCAATAATCCACCCCCTGATCAATGCCCAACCCCCCTGATCAATATCCCTCCCCCTGATCAATATCCCATCCCCTGATCAAAACCCCACCCCCTGATCAATATCCCACCTCCTGATCAATATCCCACCCCCCTGATCAATATCTCTCCCCCAATCAATATCCCAACTCCTGATCAATATCCCACTCCCTGATCAATACCCCAACCCCTGATCAATACCCCATCCCTGATCAATATCCCACCCCTGATCAATATCCCACCCCCTGATCAATATCCCACCTGCTGATCAATACCCCAACCCCTGATCAATATCCCACACCCCTGATCAATATCCCACACCCCTGATCAATATCCCACCCCCAGATCAATATCCCACCCCCGATCAATATCCGTCCCCCCGATCGATGTCCCACCCCCTCTGATCACTGTCCCACCCCCCGATCAATACCCTATCCCTGATCTATATCCCAATCCACGATCAATAACCGACCCCCCTGATCAATACCCCAGCCCACGATCAATACCCCACCCCCTGATTAAAACCCCACCCTCTGATCAACTCCCCAGCCCCCTTATCAGTACCCCACCCCCGATCAATACCCCACTCCTCGATCAATACCCAACCTGTCCCGATCAATACCCCAGCCCCGATCAATATCCCACCCCCCTGATCAATATCCCACCCCCTGATCAATATCCCACCCACTGATCCATACGTCCCTGATCAATACACCGCCCCCTGATCAATATCCCACCCACTGATCAATATCTCACCCCCTGATCAATCCCCCACCCCTTGATCAATATCTAACCTCCCTGATCAATATCCCGATCAATATCCCACCCCCCGATCAATATCCCACCCTCCTGATCAATATCCCACCCTCCTGATCAATATCCCATCCCCCAATCAATACCCCACCCCCTGATCAATGTTGAGTCAGGATAACACAGGTATTATTTGTGTCAGAATTAGTCTGTAAGGTACAGGAACAGAATGAGGCCTTTCATAGAACAGAGAACAGTACAGCACAGAACAGGCCCTTCAGCCCACGATGTTGTGCTGACCACTGATCCTCATGTATGCACCCTTAAATTTCTGTGACCATATGCATGTCCAGCAGTCTCTTAAATGTCCCCAAAGGCCCTGCCTCCACAACTGCTGCTGGCAACGCATTCCATGCTCTCACAACTCTCTGTGTAAAGAACCCGCCTCTGACATCCCCTCTACACTTTCCTCCAACCAGCTTAAAACAATGACCCCTCGTGTTAGTCATTTCTGCCCTGGGAAATAGTCTCTGGCTATCGACTCTATCTGTGCCTCTCATTACCTTGTATACCTCAATTAGGTCCCCTCTCCTCCTCCTCTTCTCCAATGAAAAACGTCCGAGCTCAGTCAACCTCTCTCCATAAGATAAGCCCTCCAGTCCAGGCAGCATCCTGGTAAACCTCCTCTGAACCCTCTCTAAAGCATCCACATCTTTCCTATAATAGGGCGACCAGAACTGGACGCAGTATTCCAAGTGCGGTCTAACCAAAGTTTTAAAGAGCTGCAACAAGATCTCACGGCTCTTAAACTCAATCCCCCTGTTAATAAAAGCCAAAACACCATATGCTTTCCTAACAACCCTGTCCACTTGGGTGGCCATTTTAAGGGATCTATGTACCTGCACCCCAAGATCCCTCTGTTCCTCCACACTGCCAAGAATCCTATCCTTAATCCTGGACTCAGCTTTCAAATTCGACCTTCCAAAATGCATCACCTCGCATTTATCCAGGTTGAACTCCATCTGCCACCTCTCAGCCCATCTCTGCATCCTGTCAATGTCCCGCTGCAGCCTAAAACAGCCCTCTAGACTGTCAATGACACCTCCAACCTTTGTGTCATCTGCAAACTTGCTGACCCATCCTTCAATCCCCTCATCCAAGTCATTAATAAAAATTACACACAATAGAGGCCCAAGGACAGAGCCCTGTGGAACACCACTCACCACAAGACTTCCAGGCAGAATATTTTCCTTCTATTACCACTCGCTGTCTTCTGCGGGCCAGCCAATTCTGTATCCAGACAGCTATGTTCCCCTGAATCCCATTCCTCCTGACCTTCTGAATGAGCCTACCATGGGGAACCTTATCAAATACCTTGCTGAAGTCCATATACACCACATCCACAGCTCGACCCTCATCAACTTTTATACTCACATCCTCAATGAACTCGATAAGGTTTGTGAGGCATGACCTGCCCCTCACAAAGCCATGTTGGCTGCATTTAATCAAACCATGCTCTTCCAGATGGTCATAAATCCTATCCCTCAGAATCCTTTCTAACACCTTGCAGACAACAGGCGTGAGACTGACTGGTCTGTAATTGCTGGGGATTTCCCTATTTCCTTTCTTGAAGAGAGGAATTACGTTTGCCTCTCTCCAGTCCTCAGGTACGACCCCAGTGGAGAGCGAGGATGAAAAGATCTTCGCAAGTGGCGAAGTAATTACATTTCTCGTTTCCCAAAGCAGCCGAGGACAAATCTGGTCCGGGCCTGGCGACTTGTCAATCTTAATGTTTGACAAAATTTTCAGCACATCAGCTCCCTCTATCTCTATCCATTTCAGCATGCACACCTGCTCTTCAAAGGTTTCATTCACTACAAAGTTTGTTTCTTTTGTAAAGACAGAAGCATAAAACTCATTTAGGGCTTCCCCTACCTTCTCAGACTCCACACACAAATTCCCGATGCTATCCCTGATCGGCCCTACTCTTTCTTTGATCATTCTCTTATTCCTCACATAAGTGTAAAATGCCTTTGTGTTCTCCCTAATCCGTTCTGCCAAGCCTTTCTCATGCCCCCTCCTGGCTCTCCTCAGACCATTTTTAAGTTCCTTCCTCGCCTGCCTGTAATCCTGTAGAGCTGAGCTTCACCCTTGCTTCCTCCACCTTATGTAAGCTCCCTGTTTCCTTTTGACGAGAAGCTCCACCGCCGTCATCATCCAAGGTTCCTTTATCTTACCACTTCTTGCCTGTCTCAGAGGGACATATTTATTCAGCACTTGCAACAACTGTTCCTTAAACAGTCTCCACATGTCTATAGTGCCTTTATCGTTGAACAATTGCTCCCAATCCATGCTTCCTAACTCATGTCTAATCGCATCATAGTTTCCTCTTCCCCATTTTGCCTAATCCTCTCCTTCTCCATAGCTATGTAGAATGTGAGGCAGTTGTGGTCACTATCACCAAAATGCTCTCCCACCACAAGATCTGATACCTGCCCCGGCTCGTTTCTGAGCACCAAGTGTAGAATGGCCTCTCCCCTCGTCGGCCTGTCAATGTACTGAGTTAGGAAACCCTCCTGAACACACCTTACAAAAACAGCTCCATTCAAATCTTCTGCTTGAAGGAGGTTCCAATCAATATTGGGAAAGTTAAAGTCACCCATTACAACAACCCTACTACGTCCACACTTTTCCAAAATCTGCCAACCTATGCTTTCTTCCATCTCCCTGCTGCTATTGGGGGGTCTGTAGTAAACCCCTAAAGAGGTGACTGCTCCCTTGCTGTTCCTAATTTCCACCCATACTGACTCGGTAGGCAGATCTTCCTCGACAATGGAAGCTTCTGTAGCTGTGATCCCCTCTCTGATTAGTAGTGCTACACCCCCTCCTCTTTTTCCCACCTCCCTACTCTTTTTAAATGCTCTAAACCCTGGAACATCCAGCAACCATTCCTGCCCCTGAGAAACCCATGTCACTGTTATGGCCACAACATCATAGCACCAGGTACTGATCCGTGCTCTAAGTTCATCACTTTTATTCCTGATACTCCTTGCGTTAAAGCAAACATACTTCAACCGATACCTTGGTTCCTGCCAGGAAAATCCTTCCCACTAGCTGGTCTACCTCTTGCTATTGCCTCATCTGCATCAACTCTCACCTCCAGTATACAGCTCAGGTTCCCACCCCCCTGCCATATTAGTTTAAACCCTCTCAAACTACTCGAGCAAACCTTCCACCCAGGACATTGGTCCCCTTGCAGTTCAGATGCAACCCGTCCTTCTTGTACAGGTCCCACCTTCCCCAGAAGGCATCCCAATTATCTACATATCTGAAGCCCTCCCTCCTACACCAGCTGCGCAGCCACGTATTAAGCTGCGCCCGCTCCCTGTTCCTCGCCTCGCTATCTCGTGGCACCGGTAGTAAATTAGAGAACACTACTCTGTTCATCCTGCTTTGCAGCTTCCATCCTAACTCTCTGAAATCACTTTTTATATCTTCAATCCTTTTCCTGGCTATATCATTAGTGCCAATATGTAACACGATTTTTGGCTGTTCGCTCAACCCTTTTAGAACCTTTCGATCTTTGAGTCTGCTCTGCGATTCGATCATGGCTGATATCTTTCTTAACCCCCCTCCCCTGCCTCCTCCCTGCATCCCACGATCCCCTTACTCATCGAGAACCTCCCTCTCTCTCTCTCTCTCTGTCATGGACATACTCAGTGACTTGTCCTCCACAGCCCGATGCAGCAATGAGTCCCACAGATTCCCCCCACCCCACCCTCTGGCTGAAGAAATTCCTCCTCCTCTCTGTCCCTTCACCCTGAGGCTGTGCCCTTGGGTCCCAGTCTCTCCTACAGCAGAAACATCATCTCCATGACCAATCGATCCAGGTCTCTCAGGGTTCTGGACGTTTCAATCAGATCCCCCCCCCCCCCACCCCCATCCTTCTGAACCCCATCGAGTACAGACCCAGTGTCCTCAGCTGCTCCTCATGTGACAAACCCTCCATCCCCAGGATCATTCGTGTAAACCCCCTGTGGACCCTCCTCCCTCCAACACCAGCACGTCCTTCCTTAGATACAAGGCCCAAAACTGCTCTCAATGTTCCAACTGTGGTCTGACCAGAGCGTGATCCAGCCTCATTTCTGGATGAGTGGTGCTGGAAGAGCACAGCAGTTCAGGCAGTATCCAAGTAGCTTCAGCAGTACATCCCTGCTCTTGTATTGTAACCCTCTGGAAATTAACACCAACATTACATTGACCTTCCTACCTGCCAACTGAACCTGCCTGTTAACCTGAAGAGAATCCTGAACCAGGACTCCCAAGGACCTTTATGCTTTCGATTCCTGAAGCCTTTCCCCGTTTAGGGAATAGCCCACTGCTCTATTCTTCCGACCAAAGTGTAAAACCTCTCCCTTTCCCACGTTGTATTCCAGCTGCCAATTCCTTGCCCTCTCTCCTGGTCTGTCCAAGTCCTTCTGCAGCCTCCCTGCTCCCTCAACCCGACCTGTCCCTCCACCTCGCTTGGTGTTTCCTGGGAACATAGCCACACTTCCCTCAGTTCCCATGTCCAGATCGTTAATGTATAATGTGAGTAGCTGTGGTCCCAATACTAACCCCATGGAACTCCACCAGCCACCAGCTGCCATCCTGAAAAAGACCCCTTTATCCCCCACTCTCTGCCTTCTGCCAGTCAGCCAATCCCCTCCCCATGCCAGGGCCTTGCCCCTAACACCATGGGCCCTTATCTTGTTCAGGAACCTCCCGTGTGGCACCTTGTCAAAGGCATTCTGGAAATCCAAACCGATCACCCCCGCTAGCTCTCCCTTGTCTAACTTGCTCGAACAGATTTGTTGGTTGTGACCTCCCCTTGATAAAGGCACACTGCCTCGGTCTTATTTTACTCTGCACTCCCCAATACTCTGTAATCACATCCTTAATAATGAACACTCCAATCTTCCCAACGCCCAAGGTCAGACCAACCGACCAACAGTTTCTTGTCTTCTGCCTTTCCCTCTCTTTAAAAGGGGCAACACATTAACCATTTTCCAGTTCTCTGGGACCCTCCTGACTCCAGTGAATCCTGAAAGATCCCACCAAATCTCTGTTATTTCCTCAGCTGTCTCCTTCAAAGCTCTGGTTTGGGATTTATTCACCTTCAGACATTTTGGTTTCCCCAGCACCAACCCCACCCTCAGTGATGACCACTACACTCCCCTCTGCCCCTGACTCTCTCAAAGTTCTTCTTCCCTGTGAAAACTGATGCCAAGTCCTGGTTCAAAGTCTGTTCCTCCGCCATTTCTTTGTTCCCCATTACTATTTCTCCAGCCTCAATTTCCAGCAGTCTAATGTCCTCTCTCCCCTCTCTCTAACCTTTCAGATATAAAAGAAGGATGCAGGAGTTTTGTTTCGATAGTACTACCTATCTGACCCTCATATTTCATTGTCTCCTCCCTTATTGCTTTCTTAGTTATCCTCTGCCAGTTTTCCAAGGCTTCCCACTAATCTTCACTACACTGGATACTTTGTTTTTGGGCGGCGTGGTGGTTCAGTGGTTAGCACTGCTGCCTTACAGCACTAGGGACCCGGGTTCAATCCCAGCCTCGGGTGACTGTGTGGAGTTTGCACATTCTCCCCGTGTCTGTCTGGGCTTGCTCCCACAGTCCAAAGATGTGCAAGCTAGGGTGGGTTAGCCATGGGAGATTGGACATGGTATCCAGGGATGGGTGGGTTAGGGTGGGTTAGCCATGGGAGATTGGACATGGTATCCAGGGATGGGTGGGTTAGGGTGGGTTAGCCATGGGAGATTGGACATGGTGTCCAGGGATGGGTGGGTTAGGGTGGGTTAGCCATGGGAGATTGGACATGGTGTCCAGGGATGGGTGGGTTAGGGTGGGTTAGCCATGGGAGATTGGACATGGTGTCCAGGGATGGGTGGGTTAGGGTGGGTTAGCCATGGGAGATTGGACATGGTGTCCAGGGATGGGTGGGTTAGGGTGGGTTAGCCATGGGAGATTGGACATGGTGTCCAGGGATGGGTGGGTTAGGGTGGGTTAGCCATGGGAGATTGGACATGGTGTCCAGGGATGGGTGGGTTAGGGTGGGTTAGCCATGGGAGATTGGACATGGTGTCCAGGGATGGGTGGGTTAGGGTGGGTTAGCCATGGGAGATTGGACATGGTGTCCAGGGATGGGTGGGTTAGGGTGGGTTAGCCATGGGAGATTGGACATGGTGTCCAGGGATGGGTGGGTTAGGGTGGGTTAGCCATGGGAGATTGGACATGGTGTCCAGGGATGGGTGGGTTAGGGTGGGTTAGCCATGGGAGATTGGACATGGTGTCCAGGGATGGGTGGGTTAGGGTGGGTTAGCCATGGGAGATTAGACATGGTGTCCAGGCATGGGTGGGTTAGGGTGGGTTAGCCATGGGAGATTGGACATGGTATCCAGGGATGGGTGGGTTAGGGTGGGTTAGCCATGGGAGATTGGACATGGTATCCAGGGATGGGTGGGTTAGGGTGGGTTAGCCATGGGAGATTGGACATGGTCTCCAGGGATGTACAGGTTAGGGTGGGTTAGCCATGGGAGATTGGACATGGTATCCAGGGATGGGTGGGTTAGGGTGGGTTAGCCATGGGAGATTGGACATGGTATCCAGGGATGGGTGGGTTAGGGTGGGTTAGCCATGGGAGATTGGACATGGTATCCAGGGATGGGTGGGTTAGGGTGGGTTAGCCATGGGAGATTGGACATGGTATCCAGGGATGGGTGGGTTAGGGTGGGTTAGCCATGGGAGATTGGACATGGTATCCAGGGATGGGTGGGTTAGGGTGGGTTAGCCATGGGAGATTGGACATGGTATCCAGGGATGGGTGGGTTAGGGTGGGTTAGCCATGGGAGATTGGACATGGTGTCCAGGCATGGGTGGGTTAGGGTGGGTTAGCCATGGGAGATTGGACATGGTATCCAGGGATGGGTGGGTTAGGGTGGGTTAGCCATGGGAGATTGGACATGGTATCCAGGGATGGGTGGGTTAGGGTGGGTTAGCCATGGGAGATTGGACATGGTCTCCAGGGATGTACAGGTTAGGGTGGGTTAGCCATGGGAGATTGGACATGGTATCCAGGGATGGGTGGGTTAGGGTGGGTTAGCCATGGGAGATTGGACATGGTATCCAGGGATGGGTGGGTTAGGGTGGGTTAGCCATGGGAGATTGGACATGGTATCCAGGGATGGGTGGGTTAGGGTGGGTTAGCCATGGGAGATTGGACATGGTATCCAGGGATGGGTGGGTTAGGGTGGGTTAGCCATGGGAGATTGGACATGGTATCCAGGGATAGGTGGGTTAGGGTGGGTTAGCCATGGGAGATTGGACATGGTATCCAGGGATGGGTGGGTTAGGGTGGGTTAGCCATGGGAGATTGGACATGGTCTCCAGGGATGGGTGGGTTAGGGTGGGTTAGCCATGGGAGATTGGACATGGTATCCAGGGATGGGTGGGTTAGGGTGGGTTAGCCATGGGAGATTGGACATGGTATCCAGGGATGTACAGGTTAGGGTGGGTTCGCCATGGGAGATTGGACATGGTATCCAGGGATGGGTGGGTTAGGGTGGGTTAGCCATGGGAGATTGGACATGGTATCCAGGGATGGGTGGGTTAGGGTGGGTTAGCCATGGGAGATTGGACATGGTATCCAGGGATGGGTGGGTTAGGGTGGGTTAGCCATGGGAGATTGGACATGGTGTCCAGGGATGTACAGGTTAGGATGGGTTAGCCATGGGAGATTGGACATGGTGTCCAGGGATGGGTGGGTTAGGGTGGGTTAGCCATGGGAGATTGGACATGGTATCCAGGGATGGGTGGGTTAGGGTGGGTTAGCCATGGGAGATTGGACATGGTGTCCAGGGATGGGTGGGTTAGGGTGGGTTAGCCATGGGAGATTGGACATGGTATCCAGGGATGTACAGGTTAGGGTGGGTTAGCCATGGGAGATTGGACATGGTATCCAGGGATGGATGGGTTAGGGTGGGTTAGCCATGGGAGATTGGACATGGTGTCCAGGGATGGGTGGGTTAGGGTGGGTTAGCCATGGGAGATTGGACATGGTGTCCAGGGATGGGTGGGTTAGGGTGGGTTAGCCATGGGAGATTGGACATGGTATCCAGGGATGGGTGGGTTAGGGTGGGTTAGCCATGGGAGATTGGACATGGTATCCAGGGATGGGTGGGTTAGGGTGGGTTAGCCATGGGAGATTGGACATGGTATCCAGGGATGGGTGGGTTAGCCATGGGAGATTGGACGGTTAGACGGATAGGGGAGAGGGTTGGGTCTGACTGGGATGTCCTTTGGAGGGTCGATATGGGCTGAATGGCCTTCTGCCATACAGTAGGAGTTCTAGGAGTATGGCGTCCCTGACTTCCCTCGTTAGCCATGGTTGCCTCCTCATCCCCAAAGTGCGTTAGTTCTTCTTTGGGATGAATTTCTGCTGTGCCTCACGAATTTCCTCCCAAAACCCCTGCCATTGCTGCCTCATTGTCTTCCCCGGTGAACTCTGACCAGCTCCTCCCTCTCGTCAATGGTAATCCCATTATGGCTGATTCCAGCATCTCCCTCTCGAGCCACAGGGTGAACTCTATCATAGTGTGGGCCCTGTCCCTCACGGTTCCTTAACCTTCAGCTCCCTAAACATGTCTGCCCCGTTACACATCTTCAAATCCAGAGGCTGTCACAGGCTGCTCCAAAAATACCATCTCACAGACATTCCAGTCATCCCTCTTCTTTTGGGATCTCTTCCCAACCTGGTTTTCCCAGTCCACCTGTGTATGGAAGTTCCCAATGATCACAGCGCCAGAGACCCGGGTTTGATCCCAGCCTCGGGTGACTCTCTGTGTGGAGTTTGTACATTCTCCCTGTGTCTGCATGGGTTTCCTCCGGATGCTCCGGTTTTCTCCCACAATCCAGAGATGTGCAGGTCAGGGTGGGATTGGCCAGGCTAAATTGCCCCGTAGTGTTCAAGGATGTGTAGGTTAGATGCATTAGTCAGGAGTAAGTGAAGAGTAATAGGGTAGGGGGGGGATAGAGGGTCAGTGTGAACTTGCTGGGCTGTTTCCACACTGGAGGGATTCTATGATTCAATGATTTATTTTTGTAATAATGCCTTTCTTATATGCTTTTCCATCTCCTGATTTACTTCCTTTTCCACACCCTGACTATTTAAGGGGCTTTGTGGGGGACATGCTGTGACCATGTTTAATTTTACTTCCTTCACACAGTCATTGGCCAGACCAGCATTAATGACCTTGCCCTAATTGCTCAGAGGGCTATTTCCCCTCATGAGAGAGCCTGGGCTCAGAGGGCACACTCTCAGAATGAAGGGGTGCCAGTTTAAGACTGGGATGAGGAGGGATTTGTTCTCCCAGAGAGTTGTGAGTCTTTGGACTGCGGGAGTAGAGTCCTTGTGTGTTTAAGGCTGAGGTAGATTCAAAGGGTTCCAAGGAAAAGGCAGGGATGTGGATGTGAGGAATGTTGGATCAGCCATGGTCCCATTGAATGGTGGGGCAGGTTCAATGGGCTGAATGGCCTCCTCCTGTTCCTCATTACTCTGATGAATTAAACCGCATTTATTTCAATTCAGGAAGGCAGATGAACTCAGGGCATGGTTAGGGACATGGGACTGGGATATCATAGCAATTACAGAAACATGGCTCAGGGATGGGCAGGACTGGCAGCTTAATGTTCCAGGATACAAATGCTACAGGAAGGATAGAAAGGGAGGCAAGAGAGGAGGGGGAGTTTTAGATGAAGGAAATAATTCCTGCTGTATGTAGAGGGGATATTCCTGAGGGATTGTCCAGTGAAGCTGTATGGGGAGAACTCAGAAATAAGAAAGGGATGTTTACCTTAGCAAGTTTTGAGAAGATTTGTAGCTCAGGTTGAGGTTCTGGATGTAGGTTTGCTCGCTGAGCTGGAAGGTTCATCTCCAGACGTTTCGTCACCATACTGGGTAACATCTTCAGTGGGCCTCCAGGTGAAGCACTGTTGATAATTCCTGCTTTCTGTTTGTATGTTTGGGTTTCTTTGGGTCGGTGATGTCATTTCCTGTGGTGAAGTCACTTCTGCTCCTTGTTTCGCCAAACAGAGGCACCAACGAGAATTCCTGGAATCATGGCATTCCAACCGGAACTCTATCAACAAGCACATTGAGTTAGACCCCGTCTACCACCCCCTGAGAAAAGGGATAGCAAGTGACCAGGAACCCAGACAAAGGATGATCACCTTGATGGGATTATAGTACAGGTCCCCCAAGAGTCCGTGGGAAACTGAGGAACAAATATAGAGATCTCAGATATCTGTAAGAATAATGTCGTTTTAATGGCAGGAGATTTTAATTTTCCAAATATAGACTGGGGACTGCCATCATGTTCAGGGCTTGGATGGAGAGGAACTTGTTAAATGTGTTCAAGAAAATGTTGTTTGTTGATATGTGGATGTGCCTGGTAGAGAAGGAGTAATTCTTGGATCTTTTCTTGTGAAATAAGGCAGGGTGAGCACCATGGGGGCCAGTCATCATAATTCTGCTAGTTTTCAAATAGATATGGAAATAGATAAGCCTTGTCTAAAATAATAACATTCTCAATTGGAGGAAGCCAAATTTTGATGATACTGGAACTTTCAAAAGTTGATGGGAGTATATGATTGTAGATCGCAAGTGGGAGGTTGTCAAAGACATGAAGGTTAGGGAACTCGGAGAAACAAATATTAATGTCTTGAAAATACATTATGGAAAAGGAAGGGCTGGAGATCTTAAAAAACATAAAGGTGGATAAATCTCCAGGACCTGATCAAATGTATCCCAGGTTGTTGTGGGAAGCTCGGGAGCAGAGATTGGAGTGTCGGAGGCTGTGGGGTGACCGTATCAAGGTTTATAAAATCCTGAGGGGCATTGGTAAGGTGAATAGCAATTCCCCAGAATGGGGGAATATTTTTTAAGATAAGGCGAGAAAGATTTAAAATAGACACAAAGGGAAACACAGGGTGGTTTGTGTATGGAATGAAGGAAAACAGCCATTCCCAGCATTCAGTTATTCCTGTCCTCGGGACAATGTTTTACCCAACTACACACTGTCCCTCTGGCCCATGAGCCTGTGTATCATTAACCTCCCCAACCACTTCCTTAAAATTCATAGAAACAACATCCCCCACATTCCCCTCACTGATCTGGGCTGTCCCTTTAACAAACCCTTCCAACAGAATCGGCTTTACAGAAATCAGTTGTGTCTCCCCTTTATGTGCTCAAACCCCTCCTAATGCCTAATGAATTTAGTCTGTGGTGATTGTTTCTAGAACCTTCCCCAACATGGCTGTTTGAGTGGCTGGCCAGTAGTTACCAGGTCTCTCTGTGCTCCCACATAATCTCAGAATAACGTTGAAGATAGAGAGAAGGAGAGGTGTAGAAATGTTGAATTCTTCACCACAAAGAGCTGTGGAGTCTGGGTCATTGAACGGATTCAAAGCTGAGATTGATCAATACATCGGGTATTCAGGGTTCAGGAGGAAAGGCAAGAAACTAGTCTGGTGGGTTATCAGCTCATCCATGATTGTATTGACTAGCAGAGTGGGCTTGATGGGCCGTATGGCCTACGTCTGTACCTACACTGTTTGGTTTCACTGCTCTCCCCACGTGTCCTGCCACCCAGCCCCCCAGCTACCTTCCCTCTGGCAACCCTTTAGAATTTTTGTCCGAGTGTCCTTCCCTCAGAGTCCCCTCTGTTAGGTTATATCAGCCATGTCTAGTCCTGGTGAAGGGCTTTTGCCTGAAACAGGTTGATTCTCCTGCTCCTCGGATGCTGCCTGACCTGCTGTGCTCTTCCAGCACCCCACTCTGATCTTGACCCATGTGTCGAGTGAGGTCATTTACCATTCTCCTCACTAGTTGCTGTATTTCTGAGTCTTGTTCTATATTGAACAGATGCTGTGTATTGCCAGGTCCAAGTCATTAATATATATCCCAGAGAGACGTCACTCAATAGCTGGCTATCTGCTCGTTTTACTCTCTATTCTGCTGTGATTTTATCCACAATCCCCTCCGCCCGCCATTCAACAGAAACCTTTTGAAGGAACCTTGTGTGAACAGTCTGCCTGCCCTTTTATCAATCAGCACCATTCTTTGCTGTGAAAACTCCTTTATATCTGCACGTTACAGCATTCACTGGTCTCTGCTGCGGCACTGCCTGCCCAGCATCTTCTAGCAGCTGCTCCAGACTCCGTCAGAAAGGATTCCTGTTGGCAATGTAGGAATATTAGAAACCTCAGCACCAGGGTCAGACATAGTCACAAACTTCCGAGGAGCCAGTCAGTTCAGGATGGGACCCCGAGACCCCGAAGGGCTCTCTGAGGATCACCTGAGTTTAGCTGATCAGGGAAATGTGGATGTTGAGATGAATTTGAGTCGTCCACAAACTGGACTGTAGTAGATTCACTTCCTTCATCCAAGTCATCAATGTGAGCTGTAAATAATTGTAGGCCCAGCACCGATCCCTGTGGCACTCCACTGATTCCAGGTTTCCATCCAAACTTCATCCCGACACTGAGTTTTCTAATAGCCAATGCTGATTTACTAACCCCCCCCCCCCACACCGTGAGGCCTGATCCTATTCTCTGAGGAGAAAGTGAGGACTGCAGACGCTGGAGATCAGAGCTGAAAATGTGTTGCTGGAAAAGCACAGCAGGTCAGGCTGCATCCAAGGAACAGGAGAATCGATGTTTCGGGCATGAGCCCTTCTTCAGGAATGAGGAAGGTGTGCCAAGCAGGCTAAGATAAAAGGTAGGGAGGAGGGACTTGGGGGAGGGGCGTTGGGACTGGTCCTCCTGGGAACAGATGTGGCGGAGACGAAGGAATTGGGAATATGGGATGGCGTAGTCTAGGTAGCTGTGGGAGTCGGTCAGTTTATTGTACCAACTGACTCCCACAGCCACCTAGACTACACCTCCTCCCACTCTGCCCCCTGTAAAAACGCCATCCCATATTCCCAATTCCTTCGTCTCTGCCGCATCTGCTCCCAGGAGGACCAGTTCCAAAACCGAACAACCCAGATGGCCTCCTTCTTCAAAGACCGCAATGTCCCCCCAGACATGGTCGACGATGCCCTCCACCGCATCTCCTCCACTCACCGCTCCTCCGCCCTTGAGCCCCGCCCCTCCAATCGCCACCAGGACAGAACCCCACTGGTCCTCACCTACCACCCCACCAACCTCCATATACAGAGTATCATCCTTCGTCATTTCCGCCACCTCCAAACGTACCCCACCACCAGGGGTATATTTCCCTCCCCTCCCCTATCAGCGTTCAGAAAAGACCACTCCCTCCGTGACTCCCTCGTCAGGTCCACACCCTCCCACCAACCCAACCTCCACTCCCGGCACCTTCTCCTGCAACCGCAAGAAATGCAAAACTTGCACCCACACCTCCCCCCTTACTTCCCTCCAAGGCCCCAAGGGATCCTTCCATATCCGCCACAAATTCACCTACACCTCCACACACATCATTTACTGCATCCGCTGCACCCGATGTGGCCTCCTCTATATTGGGGAGACAGGCCGCCTACTTGCGGAACGTTTCAGAGAACACCTCTGGGACACCCGGACCAACCAACCCAACCACCCCATGGCTCAACACTTCAACTCCCCCTCCCACTCCACCAAGGACATGCAGGTCCTTGGCCTCCTCCATCGCCAGATCATAACAACACGACGGTTGGAGGAAGAGCACCTCATCTTCCGCCTAGGAACCCTCCAACCACAAGGGATGAACTCAGATTTCTCCAGTTTCCTCATTTCCCCTCCCCACACCTTGTCTCAGTCCCAACCCTCAAACTCAGCACCACCTTCCTAACCTGCAATCTTCTTCCTGACCTCTCCTGCCCCACCCCCACTCCGGCCTATCACCCTCACCTTAACCTCCTTCCACCTATCGCATTTCCAACGTCCCTCCCCCAAGTCCCTCCTCCCTACCTTTTATCTTAGCCTGCTGGACACACTTTCCTAATTCCTGAAGAAGGGCTCATGCCCGAAACGTCGATTCTCCTGCTCCTTGGATGCTGCCTGACCTGCTGCGCTTTTCCAGCAACATGTTTTAGGCTCTGATCTCCAGCATCTGCAGTCCTCACTTTCTCCTAGTCAATGCTGACTGCTTGGTTATATTGTATTATGTACGTCTATACAACAGGTTAATATTTGCCAAAAGCAGACATGAAGCTCACTGACCTATAGTTCCTTGTTTTGGGCTCTCCTTACTTTTGTTAATAAAAGTGTAACATTGGCAGATTTCCAATCCTCTGGCACTTTTGCAGAATGTAAGGATTTTTGCAAGATTACTTCCTCTGTAGCTGCATCCTTTCATAGCCTCGGATCCAATTCATCAGGTCCAAGGGACTCGGCTTTAGACCTGTTAGTTTCACTCAAACAGGATTACTTGCCAAACAGCATAAGCTGCAAGTGGTAGACAGAGCTAAGGGATCCCACAACCACCATCCCCAATCTAAGGTCTGCAGTCCTGCCACATCCAGGTGTGAATGGGGGTGGGCAGTTAAACAACTCACTGGGGGAGGAGGCTCCACAAATCTCCCCCCTCCCCCTCCTCAATGATGGAGGAGCCCAGCACATCACAAAGCAACGTGCACTCAATAAAAAAGACGAGGCTGAAGCTTTCGCAGAGAACAGTCTCGACTCCCCTCACGATACTGTTCCCTACTAACACGACATACCTTTGTACTCCCCACGGTGCCAGGGTCAGTGAGCACATCCACCCTACCACCCTCCAAACAAGCCTTTGGCCAGGAACCCCTCACCTATATTCGGGTCACCACCCACGACCTTCACCTCCTCCATGACTAACGCCTCATCCAGCCCGTGTATACATCCATCCACCAAGCCCTCATTTCCTCCTCTCCCACTGGCCCACCAATACCCTTCCACCGACACCCTCATCTGCCTGGCTGAACTGGTCCTCACCCTCAACAACCTCTCCTTCCAATCCCCCCACCTTAAAGCAGACATTCCCTGATGAAAAGCTTCTGCTGCTCACCGGATGCTGCCTGACCAGCCGTGTTTTTCCAGCACCACACTCTCGGCTGTGAAACCCAAAGAACCTCGATCCTGTGGGCCTGCTGAGAACGTGGGAAGTTGGGCTCCTTGCCTGTGGGTTGACTGAGCTCCCCCCAGTTACAGTCACACTCTGCTCACCCTGATGGTGAAGCCGATTATCCAACCCAGACAATTAGCCTTGCCCTCCATCTGAGGTGGGACAATGTCCAGCCAAAGCTGCTCAAATGTGGAGGTGTGTTCCTTCTGGACCTGATTGACATCCAGGAACTCCCATACTGCAGTCTGAACCATCCGAAACAGGAACGCAAGTTCACCATTCGGCCCCTCTAGCTTGGTCTCCCATTCAATGGGATCATGGCTGATCCAGTATTCCTCACGTTCACCTTCCTGCCCTTTCCCCATACCCCATTGACTCCCCAACTGAACGAGGATCGAACTCAGTCTGAAGTATACACATGGTCTCTGCCCCACAGCTCCCGAGTCAAGGAGTTCCAAAGCCCCTCATCCCCTTTGAGAGAAGAAATCCCTCACCATCTCCATCTGAAATTGGTACCTCTTTATCCTTAGACTGTACTCTCTGGTCCCAGACTCACCCATGAAGGGAAACGTCCCCTCAGCATTGACCCGATCAAGCCCCTTAAGAATCCCATCTGTTTCAATGAGAAAATGGTATGTTTCCCTAAATAAGGGAATGAAGGGACAAAGGGAATACGTGTGGAGCCAGAGGACGTGGGTGAGGTCCTTAATGAGTACTTTGTGTTGGTCTTCACCAAGAAGGACCTGGCTGATGGTAAGATTAGGGAGGGAGTAGATGATATTCAAAGGCAGGTCAATATTAAGGTGATGGCGCTGTTGGGGGGGGAGGGGCTGGAAAAACATGATTGGGATGTAATCCAGAATACTGACCGGGGTATGGGAGATGTTTACACAAGCCTCAGTAAATTTATTAATGACTTAGATGAGGGAGTCGAAGGGTGGGTCAGTAAATTTGCAGACGATACGAAGATAGGTGGAGTTGTGGATAGTGAGGAGGGCTGTTGTCGGCTGCAGAGGGACTTAGATATGATGCAGAGCTGGGCTGAGGAGTGGCAAATGGAGTTCAACCCTGTCAAGTGTGAGGTTGTCCATTTTGGAAGAACAAATAAGAATGCGGAATACAGGGTTAATGGTAGGGTTCTTGGTCAGGTGGAGGAACAGAGGGATCTTGGGGTCTATGTACATAGATCTTTGAAAGTTGCAACTCAGGTGGATAGAGTTTGTAAGAAGGCCTATGGAGTATTATCGTTCATTAGCAGAGGGATTGAATTCAAGAGTCGTGAGGTGATGTTGCAGCTGTACAGGACTTTGGTTAGGCCACAGTTGGAGTACTGTGTGCAGTTCTGGTCGCCTCACTTTAGGAAAGATGTGGAAGCTTTGGAGAGGGTGCAGAGAAGATTTACCAGGATGTTGCCTGGAATGGAGAATAGGTCGTACGAGGATAGGTTGAGAGTTCTCGGCCTTTTCTCGTTGGAACGGCGAAGGATGAGGGGTGACTTGATAGAGGTTTATAAGATGATCAGGGGAATAGATAGAGTAGACAGTCAGAAACTTTCTCCCCGGGTACAACAGAGTGTTACAAGGGGACATAAATTTAAGGTGAAGGGTGGAAGGTATAGGGGAGATGTCAGGGGTGGGTTCTTTACCCAGAGAGTGGTGGGGGCATGGAATGCGCTGCCCGTGGGAGTGGTAGAGTCAGAATCATTGGCGACCTTTAAGCGGCATTTGGATAGGTACATGGATGGGTGCTTAATCTAGGATAGAAGTTCGGCACAACATCGTGGCCGAAGGGCCTGTTCTGTGCTGTATTGTTCTATGTTCTATGTTCTAAAGACCCTCAGGCAAGGTTCCAGAAGGTTGGAGAGTCACCAGCGTTGTTCCTTAGGTTCGGATGGACAATGGGAATACTCCATTAAATTACAGGCTGGAGGGAGGGTGACCCGTTACATTAGGGAAATTACTGCAGAAGATTCTTCAGGACAGGATTCACTTGCATTTGGAAAAGAATGGCCTTTTTCGGGATAGTCAGCATGGCTTTGTACAGGGAGCTCTCGTCTCACCAATTGGATTGAAGTTTTTGAGGAAGTGATGGGGATGATTGATGACAGTTGGGCAGTGATGGGGTCAACATAGACTTGATTAAACCATTTGATAAGGGCCCTCGTGGTAGGTTGATGGAGAGGACCAAATCCCAACGGATCCATGGTGGATACAAGCTGGTTCAGGTCGGAGAGGATGGAGGGTCTGGAACCAGTGATGTTCCATAAGGATCAGTGCTGGGACATGCAGTGTTTGGGAGGGGGAATTCTCTCTCTCTCTCTCTCTCTCTCTCTAATGGATCAGACTGAAGCTCTCTCTCTCTCTCTCTAATGGGTCAGACTGAAGCTCTCTCTCTCTCTCTCTCTCTCATGGATCAGACTGGAGCACTGTCTCTCTCTCTCTCTCATGGATCAGACTGAAGCTCTCTCTCTCTCTCTCTCTCTCTAATGGATCAGACTGAAGCTCTCTCTCTCTCTCTAATGGATCAGACTGAAGCTCTCTCTCTCTCTCTCTAATGGATCAGACTGAAGCTCTCTCTCTCTCTCTCTCTCTCTCTAATGGATCAGACTGAAGCTCTCTCTCTCTCTCTCTAATGGGTCAGACTGAAGCTCTCTCTCTCTCTCTCTCTCTCATGGATCAGACTGAAGCTCTCTCTCTCTCTCTCTCTCTCTAATGGATCAGACTGAAGCTCTCTCTCTCTCTCTAATGGATCAGACTGAAGCTCTCTCTCTCTCTCTCTAATGGATCAGACTGAAGCTCTCTCTCTCTCTCTCTCTCTCATGGATCAGACTGAAGCTCTCTCTCTCTCTCTCTAATGGATCAGACTGAAGCTCTCTCTCTCTCTCTCTCTCTCTCTAATGGATCAGACTGAAGCTCTCTCTCTCTCTCTCTAATGGGTCAGACTGAAGCTCTCTCTCTCTCTCTCTCTCTCATGGATCAGACTGAAGCTCTCTCTCTCTCTCTCTCTCTCTAATGGATCAGACTGAAGCTCTCTCTCTCTCTCTAATGGATCAGACTGAAGCTCTCTCTCTCTCTCTCTAATGGATCAGACTGAAGCTCTCTCTCTCTCTCTCTCTCTCATGGATCAGACTGAAGCTCTCTCTCTCTCTCTCTCTCTCTAATGGATCAGACTGAAGCTCTCTCTCTCTCTCTCTAATGGGTCAGACTGAAGCTCTCTCTCTCTCTCTCTCTCTCTCTAATGGATCAGACTGAAGCTCTCTCTCTCTCTCTCTAATGGATCAGACTGAAGCTCTCTCTCTCTCTCTCTCTCTCATGGATCAGACTGAAGCTCTCTCTCTCTCTCTCTAATGGATCAGACTGAAGCTCTCTCTCTCTCTCTCTAATGGGTCAGACTGAAGCTCTCTCTCTCTCTCTCTCTCTCATGGATCAGACTGAAGCTCTCTCTCTCTCTCTCTCTCTAATGGATCAGACTGAAGCTCTCTCTCTCTCTCTAATGGATCAGACTGAAGCTCTCTCTCTCTCTCTCTAATGGATCAGACTGAAGCTCTCTCTCTCTCTCTCTCTCTCTAATGGGTCAGACTGAAGCTCTCTCTCTCTCTCTCTAATGGATCAGACTGAAGCTCTCTCTCTCTCTCTCTCTCATGGATCAGACTGAAGCTCTCTCTCTCTCTCTCTCTCTCTAATGGGTCAGACTGAAGCTCTCTCTCTCTCTCTCTAATGGATCAGACTGAAGCTCTCTCTCTCTCTCTCTCTCTCATGGATCAGACTGAAGCTCTCTCTCTCTCTCTCTAATGGATCAGACTGAAGCTCTCTCTCTCTCTCTCTCTCTCTCTAATGGATCAGACTGGAGCACTGTCTCTCTCTCTCTAATGGATCAGACTGAAGCTCTCTCTCTCTCTCTCTAATGGATCAGACTGAAGCTCTCTCTCTCTCTCTCTCTCTCATGGATCAGACTGGAGCACTGTCTCTCTCTCTCTCTCTCTCTCTCATGGATCAGACTGAAGCTCTCTCTCTCTCTCTCTCTCATGATCAGACTGGAGCACTGTCTCTCTCTCTCTCTCATGGATCAGACTGAAGCTCTCTCTCTCTCTCTCTCTAATGGATCAGACTGGAGCACTGTCTCTCTCTCTCTCTCTCTCTCTAATGGATCAGACTGGAGCACTGTCTCTCTCTCTCTCTCTCTCTCTAATGGATCAGACTGGAGCACTGTCTCTCTCTCTCTGTCTATGATTAGACCCTAATGGGGAGAGAGAGAGAGACAATACATCTCTCTGTCTCTCTCTGTCTCCAGTGACAGGACGTTTATATGGGGTGTGGGGTCGGGGACAGGGGGTTTATATGGGGGGGTGGGGGTCGGGGACAGGGGGGTTTATATGGGGTGTGGGGTCAGGGACAGGGGGTTTATATGGGGTGTGGGGTCGGGGACAGGGGGGTTTATATGGGGGGTGGGGTCGGGGACAGGGGGGTTTATATGGGGGGTGGGGTCGGGGACAGGGGGGTTTATATGGGGGTGTGGGGTCAGGGGACAGGGGGTTTATATGGGGTGTGGGGTCGGGGACAGGGGGGTTTATATGGGGGGTGGGGTCGGGGACAGGGGGGTTTATATGGGGTGTGGGGTCGGGGACAGGGGGGTTTATATGGGGTGTGGGGTCGGGGACAGGGGGGTTATATGGGGTGTGGGGTCAGGGACATTGGGGTTTATATGGGGGGTGGGGTCAGGGACAGGGGGTTTATATGGGGGTTGGGGTCGGGGGACAGGGGGTTTATATGGGGTGTGGGGTCAGGGACATTCGGGGTTTATATGGGGGGTGGGGTCAGGGACAGGGGGTTTATATGGGGGTTGGGGTCGGGGACAGGGGGTTTATATGGGGGGTGGGGTCAGGGACAGGGGGGTTTATATGGGGGGTGGGGTCAGGGACAGGGGGTTTATATGGGGGTTGGGGTCGGGGACAGGGGGTTTATATGGGGGGGTAGGGTCGGGGACAGGGGGGTTATATGGGGGGTGGGGTCGGGGACAGGGGGGTTTATATGGGGTGTGGGGTCAGGGACAGGGGGGTTATATGGGGGGTGGGGTCGGGGACAGGGGGTTTATATGGGGGTGGGGTCGTGGACAGGGGGGTTTATATGGGGGGTAGGGTCGGGGACAGGGGGGTTAT